>NC_139581.1:941781-964281 GCF_946808225.1 Silurus aristotelis
GGTCCTTTATTGGAACAGGTCACATCTCACTTGAGCACATCGAGACTCAATAAGCAAATAAATAAACCAATAGATAAAAAGTACATCAAACCATTACAACAAACTGAAGTCAGTGAGCAGTTAAAAACTGATTAAAAGTTATTTTAGCTCTGGTGTAAAACAGAGTTCTCCTTCTTCCACTGAGCACAGAGCTTCCTCCCAACACCACACTTCTCTGAACTTCATTAAATCGTCCATGCTTTTATAAAAATTAAAATCAACTGAAATCCTTGATTTAACAAGTCTGGAAAAAATTATTTTCGCATCACAGTCCAAGTTTTGAGCGATTTTGTTCTTCCTGCTCAGATAGATCGCCATTTTCGCCTGACCAAAGATAAAATTAATCAGCTGCCATTTGAGCCTGTGTGTCCTGACATATTTAAAACCAAGAATAAAAACCTGAACATTAAAATCAACAGAAAAGGACCTTAAGACATTCTGTAAAAAAACAAACAGTGACTGTAACCTGGGGCAATAAATAAAAGCGTGAAATACAGTTTCCCGCTGTGAACAGAAAGGACAGTCATGCGTAACGTCAGGATTTAAAACCGAAATAAAAGCGTTTACAGACATAATACCATGTAAAACCCTCCATTGGAGGTCAGCAGCTCTTTTTGTTAATGGTGGTTTATAAAGCGCCCTCCATTCTGGCTTAATATCATCATTAAAACCCAAAACCTTTCTCCATGGGGTGTCTACCCTCCCACTCAGTGTGTTCTTGTTTAGAACTTTCACACAGGCTCTGTAGAGCAGCTTTCCCGACACGGACCCAAAGTTCATCGCACTCTCACCCCGATACTTCAGGAGCGGGCCTTCACACCCATCAAGGTCGGGAGCAATGTCCAGCCGAGGAAAAGGTCCCGCCCCTGTGGAACAGGCCTCGGTGGTCTGGTAGCTATTCAGCAGAACATGCTCCTCCAGTGTTAGGGCAGACCTCCATCGGTGTAGGAGCCGATTTACAACACGCAGGGACCGCAGACCCACACGTGCCGCCAGGTCCTCTGTCCGCGAAAGGTCCTCACCTGCGATACCCCCCAGCTCCCGGAGTGTCACAACCCTTGAGACGATGAGCGTTCTGGACAGTGCAGGAGCTGTAGCACTGGAGATGTCCAGCCGTCCACTATGAACGAGGGGCTCCTCCAGCAGACAATAGAGCGTACTACGGTCCTTTCTTTGTTTCGCAAAACAGTTCCAGATTTTAAAAAGCCCATGGTAAAAAACTGGTAATCCACGAACATCCAGCGTATTTGTGTCCGTTAAAAACAAAGGTCGGTCCAGCCCCAGTAGTCCGACTGTGCGTAAAATTCCATGGGCTGCTGCTCTCCATGCCATGTCTTCCGGTCCAGTGAGTCTCTGGAGGAACTGCAGGCGGAAAGCCGCAGTCCTGCTGGCTAGATGGATCAGCCCCTGCCCCCCTTCCTCCTTGGGCAGGTGAAGAACACTCCGAGGAACCCAGTGTAGACCGTCCCAAAAGAAGTCCACTAGCAGAGCCTGGATGTTTGCCAGCAGGTTCGGTGGTGGCTCCACACATGCCAGCTTGTGCCAGAGGGTCGACGCGGCTAGGTTGTTGATTACCAACATTCGCCCCCTGTAGGACATCCTTGGGAGCAGCCGCTTCCACCTGCACAACTTGCCTTTAACAAGCTCCATGGTGCCTTCCCAGTTTTTATGTACACACTCATTATTTCCAAGGTAGACACCCAAATACTTAAACCCACCGTTCTTCCACACCAGACCCCCTGGTAGTGAAGGCTGCTCTCCTCCCCACTCCCCAACTAAAATAGCTTCACTCTTTCCCCAGTTGACCTTGGCAGAGGACAAAATTTGAAATTCATTTAAACATCACTCAAAATATTCACATCATCTTGTGAGCCTACCATAACAACCAGGTCATCTGCATACGCTGACAAACAGATAGAAGCATCACTACGTGGAATCTTAAAACCAGAAAGATGATGTCTCAGTTTACATAAAAGTGGTTCAATTGCGAGAGTGTACAACATACCTGACAGAGAGCAGCCTTGTCTGATGCCTCTGTAGACTCTAAAAGGGGCACATAAACCACCATTAACCTTCAATACACTCTCAATTTCACAATACAACACCTTGATCATGGCCATGAAGCCTGGGTTGAACCCAAAGGTTTCCAGCACCTTCCACAAATATTTATGCTCAACCCGGTCAAAAGCCTTTTCCTGGTCCAGAAAAATCAGGCTAGTCTTCAATCCCAATAGCCTGGAGACGTCCAAAATATCACGAATCGAATGAACGTTATCAAATATCGACCTATCAGGCACACAGTACGACTGGTCCCGGTGAGTGATCTGCTCCATCACCTTAGTTAGTCTCAAAGCTAATGCTTTTGAGAGAAGTTTGATGTCAGTGCACAGTAATGAGACTGGGCGCCAGTTCTTTAGGTGGTTCAGGTCTCCCTTCTTAGGCAGTAGGGTCAGAACGGCTCTCCTACTGCTCAATGGGAGCTTTCCTCTCCGTACACTGTCCCTCAGGACCTCTAGCACATCCTCCCCTATCACTGCCCAGAAGGCTTTGTAAAAATCGACAGGGAGACCGTCAATACCTGGCGCCCGCCCGTTGTCCATGCCTTGGAGGGCCTTGTGAAGTTCAACCAGCGTCAACTCCCCATCCATCTCTCTGGCTGCTTGCTCAGAGAGCTTAGGCAAGTCCACAAGAAAACTCTTCTCCGCTATCTGTGCCTCTGACAGTTCACTACTGTACAGCTTCTCATAGAAGCATACTGTCTGCCTGCGAATTTCAGTGGGCTCCGATAAGAGATCCCCTGACTCCGTTCGCACCGCATGCATGAATCTCTTTTGTCCATTCTTCCGCTCTAGACTAAAGAAGAACTTAGATGGCGCATCCATCTCAGCCGCTTGAGCGGACCAGCGCCCCCTGTGCTGTAATGTCTAGCAGGTTATTCATCCTAGCCTTTTTGTGCTTGAGGGCTTCATCGCACCCTCGATTTCCTGTGGTCCCCAAACGCTGGAGTTCCACTACTTCAATCTCCAGAGCTTTTAATGATCTAGCGACGTCCCTTGTGACATTGAGAGTGTACTGTTGACAAAAGTCCTGGACTTGCAATTTCGTAATGTCCCACCACTCTTGTAATGAGCTAAAAGCTGCCTTTCCAGATCTAAAAACATTCCATAAAAAAATAAAAGATTCCCTAAAATTAACATCATCTAAGAGTGTGGTGTTAAAATGCCAGTAGGCACTCCTAGGCTTTACATTCAATTTCTTGATTGTGCACAAAACCATGCTGTGGTCTAAGATACCTACTGGAACAATAAAACAATTGGTAAAAGATGTCAGCTGATGTTTAAAGCAATAAAATCGATCAAGCCTGGCCATTGAGAGAACGCCGTCTGCGGCATGGGCCCACGTGTACTGTCTCTGTTTCTTGTGTATATTCCTCCATATATCACTGAGTTCATGGGCCTCTAACATCTCCAACAGACGCTTAAGCCGCGTGAGGTTCAATATGATTCCTGTCTAAAATATCTGCCGTGCAGTTAAAATCACCACCTAAAACGAGAGTATCTGCAGTGTCGCAGTTAGCAATGATGCTATCCAGCGTATTTAAAAAAATCATCCTCTCCACTGGACTGGTGGGAGTGTACACACAGATAAAAACAAACGCCTCATTTTCATAAAACGCTCTAAAGAGAGAATAAAGCGAGAACCTGCTAAGGAAATGAGCCTTTATAGCTGCTATAATGTAAATTACAATATTAATGACCTTTTCTTTAAATGTATATATAAAGTAAAAGTATAAAGTGTTCTCCTGTTTTTAATAAAACAGATTTAAAGGAAAAACTTTGATAAAAGTGAGAAGTGAGAGAAATGGCACCACCGTGTGGACAGATGAGCCTTCACAGGGAACCTGCTGAAACTCAGTTGAGTAAATGTGCTGCCCCCTGCAGTCCGAGAGCGATCATCACCGCCTATAAGTGTATTTAATACTGTATTCCACGATTAATATGATGTCATTGTGGAGCTGGAGATCACATGAAGGAGGCGTGGCATCTGTGTTTCAATCACAATGAAGGAGGTACGGCTTCTTTATTTGTTTTTCTTAATGAAGGAGATGTGGCTTCTGCATCTGTTGTTCTCTGCAAAGGAGGCGTGGCCTGTGTCCCTGTAAATCTCAGTGATGGAGGTGTGGTCTGTGTTAATAAAGTAGGCGTGGCTCCAGTATCTGTCAGTCTCAGTGAAGGAAGTGTGGCTTCTGCATCTGTCAGTCTCAGTAAAGGAGGTGTGGCTTCCGTTAGTGGAGGAGGTGTGGTCTCTGTTATTCGAGGGGGTGTGGCCTCTGTAAATGGGGAAGGTGTGGCCTCTGTTAGTGAAGGAGGAGTGGCCTCTGTTAGTGGAGTAGGTGTGGTCTCTGTTAGTGGAGGAGGTGTGGCCTCTGTTAGTGAAGGAGGTGTGGTCTCTGTTGGTGGAGGAGGTGTGGTCTCTGTTAGTGGAGGAGGTGTGGCCTCTGTTAGTGGAGGAGGTGTGGTCTCTGTTAGTGGAGGAGGTGTGGCCTCTGTTAGTGAAGGAGGTGTGGTCTCTGTTAGTGGAGGAGGTGTGGCCTCTGTTAGTGGAGGAGGTGTGGCTTATGTATCTGTCAGTCTCAGTAAAGGAGGGGTGTCAGAGCTGTCTGGTTGAAGAAGGTGTGGTTTCTGTACCTGTAAGTCTGGTTGAAGAAGGTGGGGTCTCTGTACCTGTAAGTCTGGTTGAAGAAGGTGTGGTTTCTGTACCTGTCAGTCTGGTTGAAGGTGTGGTCTCAGTGAAGGTGCTGTTCCACTGATGGCATGCTTTCATATAAACTACACAGGTAAGGATTTTGGGCGAAATTATTAGTAAGTGAATTTGTAGGGTTTTTTTCTATCTTTTCCTCCGTTCAGACTCTTCAAACTCACTGTTTATATTTATATTTGTCCGGCTTTTAACCTTGTAGCCTTCGAGCCGGTTCACACTGTTTCCTAAGTGCTGTGTTGTGAGAGTGTAATGTGTGTCACAGGCCACACACTTCACTCTATACACAAACACACACAAATAATACATACAATATCATCTCCAGAGTTTTGAGTCGGTTTTAGCATTTTAATGATATACCTGTTTTTCATTTTTATGCAAAATGAAATGTAATTAGGTAAATCATATGGTAATAAACTTTACTTTCCACATGTTCACTCCTCTGTGCTCTGATTGGCTGGAAGTCCTGACCTGCTGTAGATAAAAGCCGGCTGCAGAATCATACAGCACAAATCACTGATGGACACTGAGCCTCAGGATCATGAAGCTCCTGTTTGGTGTAACTTTGATTTCAACACTCGCTCTGTCCTACTACATCTACATGCCGTTACCTGCGGGAGTCTCGGAGCCCTGGAAGCTCTTGCTGGTGGGAGCAACGTTTCGCACCGCCACTCACCTGGTAAGAAGAAAAATAAACTCATTACTTTATTAATTAACAACTTCCTTGAAAATAAATTAGTCCTTAATGAACATGGAGACAGGTGATGAGAACTTCCTGTATAGATGGAGACTGGTGAATAGAACCTGGTGGAAAAATGGAGACAGGTGAGTAGAACCTGGTGGAAATATGAAAACAGGTGAGTAGAACCTGGTGGACAGATGGAGACTATTGAATAGAACCCGGTGGACTAATGAAGACACGTGAGGTAAATTTGATGGACAGATAGTGACAGGTGAGGTGAACCTGGAGTTGGAAACAAAGTAGGTGGAAACAGGTGAGGAGAATTTGGTGAATAGATAGAGACAGGTGAGATTAACTCTTTGTATAGATGGAGACAGGTGAGGAGAACCTGGTGGTCAGATGGAGACAGGTGAGGTGAAGCTGGTGGTCAGATGGAAAGGGCAAAGAGAACTTACTAAGTGACAGGTGACTCTGGGACATGTAAGAAGAAAGATCATGGACAGGTCCAGAACAGGTTTTAAGACATGAGACAAAGATGAAAGACAAGTAAAAGTTATAAAACTTTGATTATCAACAAGAATAATGCAATAAAGTTAGCACTCATCAACCCTGAATGAAAGAAGGAAACTTTAATGTAAAGATAAAGGTAAAAAAAAAATTTTTATTAAAAATAAGCTAAAACATTGTTTTTCTACATAATTAAACTCTTTTAGCATTACTGCTAATGTAATCGCATTAAGGCTAATTCTAGTAGGGTTTAATAACACTGTACATGCTCATGTATCACCATGTTTCTTACTTAGCCTGAATTACTAGCTAACAGAATTAGCCTTCATGCTAGTCACCATGTTTATTGTACTGCTAATTATAATGATTTTTTATTTTTTATTTACTTGAATTCTTGTTAATTTCACTTTTAGGATGTGATGATGCCAGGAAATGTTTTTGTCCTGAATCAAACATTAAGACTGAGATGTAGCTTCAGTAGTTAAAGATTAACCTTTAACCTGTTTGGGACTGCACACTTGATGTCAGTGTGTGTGTGTGTGTGTGTGTGTGTGTGTGTGTGTGTGTGTGTGTGTGTGTGTGTTTTCTTCTTCTGGGTAAAACGTGGAACAAAACTGCAGGATTTTTGTTGCTAAACTGTTGTAGAGTTCATCATTCCCTCAGGGAAGGTCACATGACCAGTGTTGCACAACTTCAACTACAGCATGAATGGAGCACATGGTCTTGAAGTGTTGTAAAGTGTTGTTCTGACACACACACTGATACAACAATACTCCAGTATACATATACTCCAGTACAGTATAATTAAGGTGGCAAACAGAGGCCATGCCTGCTCCACTGTGTGTGTGTGTGTGTGTGTGTGTGCGCGCAATTAGTAGTGTATGTTTGTGGGTGTGTAAAGCATATTGTGTGCAAGGGTTAAAAGTGTGTGTGTGTGTGTGTGTGTGTGTGTGTGTGTGTGTGTGTGTGTGTGTGTGTGTGTGTGTGAGAGAGAGAGAGAGAGAGAGAGAGAGAGAGAGAGAGAGAGAGAGTAAATGTGTGTAAAGGGTGTTTTGTGTGTGTGCTTACATGTAGCATGTTTTATTTGTGTGTTGTACATAAATAAGATATGTTGTGTGTGTGGTTTGTTATGAATGTATATGAAGCATGTTGTGAGTGAGTTTAATTGTGTGTGTGTGTGTGTGTGTGTGTGTGTGTGTGTGTGTGTGTGGTTTGTAATGTGTGTATATGAAGCATGTTGTGCATGTGGGTATAATAGTTTATTTTTGTATATTAAGTGTGTGTGTGTGTGTGTGTGTGTGTGTGTGTGTGTCTGTGTCTGTGTCTGTGTGTGTGTGTGAGGTTTGTAATGTGTATATATGAAGCATGTTGTGTGTGCGTTTAGTAGTTTATGTGTATATTAAGTGTGTGTGTGTGTGTGTGTGTGTGTGTGTGTGTGTGTGTGTGTGTGTGTGTGTGTGTGTGTGTGTGTGTGTGTGTTTTATCCCCTTTAGGCTGATATGTCACATTTTCTTGGTCTCGTGCATCATATTCATGTCCTGAATCTGGCTGTGAAGGGTTTCGAGCTCTTTGTGCCGGTGGAGTTTGAGGACATTCACACGGAGGACACGGAGTTTAATGGTGTTCGTGTTCGCCTGTACACACCTCAACACCAAGACAACACTCTGAGACGCGCTGTAGTGTTCATCCACGGGGGAGGGTGGGCTCTTGGGGCACCCAGTAAGTGTGTGTGTTTGTGTGTGTGTGTGTGTGTGTGTGTGTTATTGCTATCATGGTATTTACAATTTCTTTGTTGTTGTACAGAGCTGGGATCCTATGATGTGCTGTGCAGGAAGATGGCATTCAAGCTAAACGCTGTGGTCGTGACAGTGGAGTAAGTGTGTGTGTGTGTGTGTGAGAGAGAGTAGTATCTGTGTGTGTTTATAGGTGTGTGATGGGTGTTTTGTGTGTTTGTGTGTAGTTACCGTATGGCCCCGAATGTCCGTTTCCCTGTACAGTATGAGGAGTGTGTACAGGCGGTACGTCACTTCCTGCAGCGTGACGTGTTGGCGTATTACTCTGTGGATCCACAGCGAGTTGCTGTGTGTGGTGACAGCGCAGGAGGAAACCTTGCTGCTGCAGTCTCACAACAGGTGAACAACTGACCTAACTACATAGTGCAATCAGGAACGGAGTGAGAACACTGTTACTAAATTCCCTGGTTGAATGGAGGCAGGACATGTTATAGTTGCTGTTTAATGAAGTTAAGTGTGTTGGGCAGGTTGAAGTGGTTGTTGTGGTCACTGTTATGGTAGGTAGCGAGGAGGTGTTGCCACTTTTTAATAGATTCTAGCAATTGCCAAGTGTTTTTCTGTGTTTCTGTGTTTTTTAAACCAATTTCTGTGGTTTGAAAATACCATAGCTGGGTTCAAGGGTCGAGCAAGTGGCAGCTTGAGGGTGCTGAAATTGGAACTCATGACCTTCCAATCAGAAGTCCAACTTCTTAACCACTGAGCTACCTCTCAACATCCTGACCAGTGGCCCAGTAGCCCAAAAGTAACTATTGCCTAAGTTATACTATTTCCTAAGTCTTGACTATGGTCACATCTCAATGGATTCCCAAGGGGTATCATCTGGTTCATTTCCAGGAAAACTTCTCCAGTTCTCCTTTCCTGTAATTGCGGTGCTCAAGAATTTGGTAAAATATCCTTGGAAAATCTTGGCCAGATGCCACTCATTGAAAATAACAAATTTAGGGCAAGAGTTCCTGTGAATTTTTCTTTCATTTGTACTTGTGCCCTTGCTACATTTTGCAGGCAGTCAACAAACTTTACAGTTTTCTGCTTGCTTGATGCTTCAGCTTTTGCTCAGGTTACTACTTAGAAAAATCATACAAATCATAGAAATTTACATTGGGCAACAAAGCTCAGGTGTGCCATGTTATTCTTACCCCCACTCCTCTTAGTACCAACTATTGTCTATCACATCACAGGTTCTCATTCTTTGTCCTGGAGAACTCCCGGTCCTGCCCGGGTTTCAACAATTCAACAAACCAATGACCAGCCATTCCTGATTAAAGTGGTTGTGATAGAGAAGGGCAAATATTAAAATATGTAGAATTGGGGTATTCCAGGCTAAATGACCAGAGGTTTGAAGGGAGTGAGTGTACAGGGAGGGCTGCCATTAAAGAGTAGTTTTTACTGACTATAAATAAAACATTAGCTTTAAATTTAGTTGCATTTGTTTGTTCTAGATTGGCCAAGAAAGCAGAAGTGATGATAATGATGATGTGAGGAACAACAGTGATAATACTGCAAACAACAGCAACGATAATGCAAGGAACAGCAGTGGAGGTGGTGGGGTAAAATTGAAGCTACAGGTGTTGATCTATCCTGTGCTTCAGGCTCTGGACTTCAATACCGCATCCTATCAGCAGAACTGGGGAGTTCCAATCTTGTATCGTGACCTGATGGTCCGGTACTGGCTGGAGTATCTGGGTGCGGATGCATCCCTGCTCCACACAATCCTCCTGAACAACCACACAGCACTGGACGAGTCTCGAGTCAACCCTCACCGCTCTAAAGTCGACTGGACCCTGATGATCCCTGAGCACATGCGCAAACAATACACCGCGATCTTCCCACGGACCGGTTCTCCCTCCGTTCTGCAGGACATCCCTGCCATACTGGACCCACGAGCTGCTCCGCTGCTAGCCGAACAGGAAATATTACAGATGGTACCACGCGCTTACATCGTGACGTGCGAGCATGACGTGCTGAGGGATGATGGAACGATGTACGTCCGCCGTTTAGAGAACGCCGGCGTCTCGGTCACACATCGTCACTTTGATGACTGCTTTCATGGCTGTGTGAGCTTCGCCTTCTGGCCATCGTACTTCTCTGTGGGGATACGCATCATAGACGATTACATCGCCTGGCTTCACACACACCTGTAGATGTTCCAGTGTTTACCTGCACACACACATTGACCCTCAGCATATCTGTGAAAAAATTTAGCTTTTATTATTGTCTTTCACAGAATAAACAGCAGTGGCGCTGAAGTGACGAAGCACATTTCCATACCTGCAAAAATGCTTAAATATTAGCACTTGACTTTATCACACATGTGAAGCTTTATATTAAATACGTATAATATATCATATTTTCCTCAAGACACTCCCCCCAAAAATCACCCCAAGCCATCATCTGGTCTCACCTTGTCTCACCCTGTAAACCTCTCTTTAGAGATTCTCTATGAATGTCTAATCCTGGGAATGTTTAATGCCCTCACTCTCTCT
The DNA here is from genome assembly GCF_946808225.1 of Silurus aristotelis. Taxonomy (NCBI): domain Eukaryota; kingdom Metazoa; phylum Chordata; class Actinopteri; order Siluriformes; family Siluridae; genus Silurus; species Silurus aristotelis. The sequence goes on from NC_139581.1 coordinate 952,044, forward strand.
CTCACTCTCTCTCACTCTCTCACTCACTCACTCACTCTCTTTCCCACTCTCTTACTCACTCTCTCTCTTTCCCACTCTCTCTCTTTCTCTCACTCACTCACTCTCTCTCACTCACACTCTCTCTCTCTCTTTCTCTCTCACTCACTCGCTCTCTTTCCCTCTCTCTCTCACTCTCTCACTCACTCACTCTCTTTCCCACTCTCTTACTCACTCTCTCTCTTTCCCACTCTCTCTCTTTCTCTCACTCACTCACTCTCTCTCACTCACACTCTCTCTCACTCACTCGCTCTCTTTCCCTCTCTCTCTCACTCTCTCTCACTCTCTCACTCACTCACTCACTCACTCTCTTTCCCACTCTCTTACTCACTCTCTCTCTTTCCCACTCTCTCTCTTTCTCTCACTCACTCACTCTCTATCACTCACACTCTCTCTCTCTCTCTTTCTCTCTTACTCACTCGCTCTCTTTTCCTCTCTCTCTCACTCTCTCTCACTCTCTCACTCACTCACTCACTCACTCTCTTTCCCACTCTCTTACTCACTCTCTTTCCCACTCTCTCTCTTTCTCTCACTCACTCACTCACTCTCACTCACACTCTCTCTCTCTCTTTCTCTCTCACTCACTCGCTCTCTTTCCCCCTCTCTCTCTCTCTCTCTCTCTCTCTCTCTCTCTCTCTCTCTCTCACTCACTCACTCTCTTTTACTCACTCACTCACTCACTCACTTTCTCTCTCTCTCTCTCTTTCTTTCTCTCTCTCTCTCTCTCTCTCTCTCTCTCTCTCTCTCTCTCGGCTATAAATAAAGCATTGGTTACATTACAAGTTGTAAATACTTGTATTTATTATGAATAATGATAATAATATTAATAATATAATGGACACCTGACCATGAGATTGGTATGTGTTTTTGAACATTTGATTCCACTCTTCTGGGAAGATGTTCTATTAGATTTTGTGGAGATTGATTCAGATATAAGGGTGTTAGTGAAGGAGTCCTGGGGTGCAGTCAGGGTTCACATTCATCTCAAACGTGTTCAATGAGCTCTATTACAGGAGATCTTCGACTCCAACCCATGGAAAGCAGATCTTCATGTTGTTTGCTTTGTGAACTTTGTGTCATGCTGGAACAGTTTTGGGTCTTGTAGTTCAAGTGAAAGAAAAATGTCATGTTACCAAACGCGTCTAAAGGCGTCTGATAGAAATTATGTGCCTACAGCTTTGGGGGAGAAGCACATGTGGCTCGTCATGTGCTCCAGTACCTGGCCATAGAGTGTATGTATGTATGGGCAGATCAGTGTGTTCTGTATGTTCTCCAACACTTTGCCCTCCTGTACAGTTCTGTTTAAACAAACTGTCACACACACACATTATTCTGCCCAGAGGAATTCAGGTCAGTGTTTATCTCCATAAAATACACAAGGACATTGTTTGACTCTTCGCCGACTCACGTTACATTGATTTAGACCCGAGTTTTTATAGCTTTTCTTCTCTTATACACTCGAAATAAACTCTCATAATATCACTGAAGAGATGTCTCTGTCTCACAAACACACTTCATATTTACCCTGAATTTCTTTTTTTAACGAGGTTTTGCAACATTTCGGTCGAAGCAGGAATGAGGTTCATCACATGACTGAGCTCCGAGAACAAAGAAGGATCAGAGACACATTCAAGCAGCTGAACCTTTATTTCTCTTTTCTTCTCTCTATCGCTCGCAAACAACAAATAAAGAGAATTACAAATAAATAAACATGAAACCTGTGCAGTAATGATTTACTTTATATAAATTACACACATATATGATATATTATAGCACATAGTATTAGAATTATGTCAAAGGTTATCTGTGTGTGTGTGTGTGTGTGTGTGTGTGTGTGTGTGTGTGTGTGTGTGTGTGTGTTTCTCTATCCACCAACATAGTCACTAAATGATGCGAAAATATTTCGATTTGTGATCCGCATATTTAATTTGGCACATGTTTTACGCTGGATGTCCTTTATAACACAAACCTCCACAGTGACCTGGATCGTGTAACCAGAATGACTGAGTTCCAGATGATGCAATAAATATATTTGCATATTCATTGTTTTGTCATGCTTGTCTTTGCTGCCCCCTGGTGGCGACATATAATCAGTACATATTGCGACGAATATTTTGTATGGGCTTTTGGTCTATATTTTCTTTTCTTTATATATTTGTGGGCGTTTTGTGAATATTTCTTGCATTTTTTCTGATTGTGAAGCTTTTGTAGTGTAGTGTTTTATTAATTTCCCCTTTTGCCTTCAAAAGTTTTTTATATATTTCTTGCACTTCAAAATTAAAAATTCAGGTTTTACTGTGCATTATATACAACAACAAAGCAACAACAGCAGCAGCAGCATTAATAATAATAATAATAATAATAATAATAATAATAATAATAATAATAATAACAATAATAATAATAACAAAAAATAATAATAATAGTAATAATAAAAAATAATAACAATAATAGTGATAACAATGTAACAAATAAAATATAATTGTGACAAATGAGTTTTTTAATATAAATTGTTTAGTTTGTATAAAATCTGATAATTATTTTAAATCTAATGTGATAAAATTGAGGTTAGAAGTGTAATTTGCTCCCTCTGGCGGCTGTATCCGGTATTAACTCCTAACTTTCACGCACCGAATGACGCCGCGCCCCCCAAACGTATCTTGTGATTGGCTGGTTGAAACCCCGCCCTCAGCGTCGATTGGCTCTTGTTGCGGAAGCGGAAGTTTATCTGGCAGGATGAGGGGGAGGTTAGTGATCCCCTCAGAGGTAAAAGGACGCGGCGGGTGAAAATGGCGGCGGTTCCTCTGCTCCGGAGCGCCGGTGAGGGGATTCTTACCGGCCTTAAGTACACTGTGAAGAACTTCGGTCATGTTCCTCAGAGTCGTGGAGCTTTAGCGGGCTGTAGACTGTTCCAGAGCACGCAGTGGAGGAGCTCAACACACGGGTCCGTGCAGGAGAGGATCGAGAGCAAGAGGAGAGCAGCGCTGCAGGGAGGAGGACCAGCCAGGATCCAGGGCCAGCACAACCGGGTATATACACACACATACACACACACACACACACACACACACACACACACACACACACACACACACACACACACTGGACTCCGTGAAGAAAACAATTAGAAGTGTTTATTGCACTTGTTAGAAGGTTTGAACCTGTTGTCCTACCTGAAGTACACCTGACTTCATCAACCATCTGAGGTTCTTCTCCAAAATGTTCCCACAAGGATGTACACACCGCTGTCTAGGACAATGCAGGACCATTTGAACTAGGAGACCCCAAACCAGCATGACATTTGTGCAGCTCCATGAGATCTGCTTTCTATGGGTTGGAGGATGTGGAAGATCTCCTGCTATAGAGCTCCAACCCTTTTAAAGTGATGAATGTGAACGCTGCCTGCACCCCAGACCTCCTCACCTTCTCACCTCCATCAGCACCTGACATTACTAACACCCTTGTAGCTGAATAAATCTCCCAAAAAAAAATCTATTGGAACATCTTTCTAGAAGAGTCAAGCTTATTATAATAGGAATTGAGGATTACATGTGGAATGAGATGTTCAACAATAAGGATGAACCAATGCTCAGGTGTCCACCAAGTTTGTAAAAGATTTACTCTCAGGACCATGTGAATAGAAGCTGGTGTTCTAGGAAGTGGCTGGACATCATCTGACCAGTCAGGAATGAGCGATGGTGGGTGTGGTGACCTGATGATGTTCTGTTTGAACACAAGTCATGTTCTCTTCCATTCAGAAGGAGGAGTTGTGTAGGTCAGTCAGCTTTCTACACACCGGTGAAGGACACAGATTTATGAAGGTCGGTGCTCCCTGTGACTCTGCGTGAATGTGATTGTGTGTTCAGGGGAAGCTGACGGCTCGGGAACGTGTCTCTCTGCTGCTGGATCCAGACTCATTCGTGGAGTATGACATGTTTGTGGAACATCGCTGTGCAGATTTTGGAATGCAGGCTGATCACAACAAGGTACTGCATCACCACACCGAGACCGTGATGTCTCGTCTCGTCTCGTTGCACCTCCAGGCTGGATTACATGTGTTTCTGTTCACAGTATCCCGGCGACAGCGTGGTCACAGGACAGGGTCGGATCAACGGCCGTCTCGTGTACGTCTTCAGCCAGGTGAGTTACACACAACCTCATTCCTGAGGGATGATGTCACAGGATATGATGTCATGTCTCTGGTCTCCTCTCCTCAGGACTTCACTGTGTTTGGAGGGAGTTTATCAGGAGCTCACGCCCAGAAAATCTGCAAAGTGAGTTTCTGTCTGTCCTGCTTTTTCCTTTTAAAGGGTTAGAGGTCATTTAGGACGTGTGTGTGTGTGTGTGTGTGTGTGTGTGTGTGTGTGTGTGTAGGTAATGGACCAGGCGATGATGGTTGGAGCTCCTGTGATTGGACTGAATGATTCAGGCGGAGCGAGGATTCAGGAAGGAGTGGAATCTCTGGCAGGATACGCAGACATTTTCCTGGTACATGGAACAGAGAGACGGATGGAGACTAAGAAAGAAGGAGAAAATAAACAGATGCACAAAGAAATATATGAAAACGTATAAATATATTAGAACAATGTCCAGATCTCTACACGTTTCTCTCTTTCTCTCTCAGAGGAACGTGTTGGCGTCAGGTGTTGTTCCTCAGATCTCCCTCGTCATGGGCCCGTGTGCAGGAGGAGCTGTTTATTCTCCTGCCCTCACCGACTTCACCTTCATGGTCAAGGTGAGGAACTCGGTCGACCTAAACAGAACTCTGCCCACTCTTAGAACTCCACCCAGTCTACCTGTTTATAACTCCACCCACACTTCCTGTTTATAACTCCACCCACTCTACCTGTTTATAACTCCACCCAGGACACATCGTATCTCTTCATTACGGGTCCTGATGTTGTGAAATCGGTCACTAATGAGGATGTGACTCAAGAGGAGTTGGGCGGAGCCAAAACACACACCGCTGTCTCAGGTACCTTCATTAACCATTGTGTTTATATAAACCTTTATAGCCTTTACATTACACTTATATCTCTCTCTCTTTCTCTCGCGCTCTCTCTCTCTCTCTCTCCCTCTCTTTCACCCCGGGGGTAGGTGTGGCTCACAGGGCGTTTGAGAACGATGTTGATGCGTTGCTGAACCTCCGAGAGTTTTTTAATTTCCTGCCTCTGAGTAATAAAGACTCCGCTCCGGTCACCGAGTGTCACGACCCGAGGTACTGACACACACACACACACACACACACACACACACACACCTGTCTATTTATTCATTACCACACTTTACTGTTAGATATTAAGTGTGTGTGTGTGTGTGTGTGTGTCTCACACAGTGACCGCCTCGTTCCTGGACTTGACACACTCGTTCCCTTTGAGACCACAAAGGCCTACGACATGCTGGACATCATCCATGGCGTATGTCTGTCTTACACACACACACACACACACACACACACACAGTGATTGTCTTATCTCTGATTGGTCAGATAAAGTTATGTTTGTTGCTGTGTCTGAAATCACTTAGACACACAATAGATTTGGGACACAGCCACAGGTAACCACTAAAGGAGGTGTATGTTTGTTTTGGTGTAGCCTAGTGATTTGGAACACAGCCTCATACAGGGTATTGATTCTCCCCCAGATTGTAGACGAACGAGAGTTTTTTGAAATCATGCCGAACTACGCCAAGAACATCGTAGTGGGATTCGCACGCATGAACGGCCGCACCGTCGGCATTGTGGGTAATCAGCCCAAAGTGGCTTCAGGTTAGAGAGTACGCGCGCCCGCACACACACACACACACACACACACACATATATATATATATATATATAATGTATATGTGACGCTGACCATGTGGGTGTGTGTGTCTCAGGATGTTTGGACATTAACTCCTCGGTGAAGGGCGCTCGCTTCGTACGCTTCTGTGACGCCTTCAACATTCCCATCATCACCTTCGTAGATGTTCCTGGATTCCTGCCGGGTAGGAGCACACACACACACACACCACCATGGGCCTGTCTCAAATCACAAACCCTATTCACTTTATTGTGTACATATACACCAAGATCAGGTCAGTGTGAGTGTGTCCCACACCCACTATTCATCAGTCCATTGTGGGTGTGTCCTAAAGCAATCTCCCTTGCACACTATGTAGTGCACATTAACCCTAACTCTATTTCCACAATTGATTATGGGTGTGTCCTAAACCACTCTCTATTCATTATCTAGTTATCAGTCCCTTATGGGTGTGTCCTAAACCACTCAGCTTATGCTGCACATTACTGCCATTAATCCACTGTGGCTGTGTCCTAATCACACACCCTATGCACTACACAGTGTACATTAGGTGTGTAAAGGCACACACACTTCACGGTTTGGAATCTACCTCGGGTTTTTAAGTCACGGTTCAGTTAAAGGGAAAGGAATGCAAAATATTAAATTGCTTTTCATTTTTATTAACGCGGTTTATATTAACATTTTATGAGCATCAACAATATTCATTTTTAAAACAATTTAAAATAAAATACCTGCCTGGTTTAATAATATAAAATTAATCAAATGATTGCAAAACTCTTATATTGAAAAAAATTGAGTAATCGATTAAATTGGCACAACTCAAATTAATAAAATGTAAGAAAATAGTTCACCAGACCCATACAGGGGTGTGTGTGTGTGTGTGTGTGTGTGTGTGTGTGTGTGTGTGTGTGTGTGTGTGTGTGTGTGTGTGTGTGCAGGGACGGCACAAGAGTACGGAGGAATCATCCGCCACGGCGCCAAACTGCTGTTCGCTTTCGCGGAAGCTACGGTTCCTAAAATCACCATCATCACCAGGAAGGTGTGTGTGTGTGTGTGTGTGTGTGTGCGCGCGCGTGCTCTCCGTGTGTTTGTTTAAATAGAATGGAATTAAGTACAGTGTTAAAATTATTAAAATCTTTCATTGTTGCGGTGTGTGTGTGTGTGTGTGCGTGTGCGTGCGCGTGCTCTCCGTGTGTTTGTTTAAATAGAATGGAATTAAGTACAGTGTTAAAATTATTAAAATCTTTCATTGTTGCGGTGTGTGTGTGTGTGTGTGTGCGTGTGCGTGCGCGCTCTGCAGGCGTACGGCGGTGCGTACGATGTGATGAGCTCTAAACACCTGCGTGGTGATGTTAATTACGCCTGGCCGTCAGCTGAGGTGGCCGTGATGGGGGCGAAGGTAACGTATAACCACAGGGGAGGGGGAAGGGAACAATCTTACATGTATGCTAATGAGGGGGGGGGTCATAACACAAGCATGACAAGTTTATTACACACACACACACACACACACACACGTGTATTAATACTGATGCAAAAATGTTTATGTAAATTATATATAAATAAAAGTTAAAACCAGGAGAAGTTAAGAAAACTATTCTATAATGACTAAATATTAAATAACTAAAAACCCACAATTTTTTTTTTTTTTTTTTTTTTCTTCCTTATAAATAAAGAAATAATAAATTTTTATTTTGTAATTTTCTCAGGGTGCTGTGCAGATTATTTTCAGGGGGAAGGAGAACCAGGCCGACGCGGAGGCCGAGTACGTCGAGAAGTTCGCCAACCCTTTTCCTGCTGCTGTCCGAGGTACGTGTACACACACACACACACACACACACTAATTACATGCGGTCACTATGGAGGGTTCTGGAGCACTATGTTGAGTGGTTTGGGAGCCACAGCTTTGAGTTGTGCGCTAAGTATTATAGACTGCAGATGGTGTGTGTGTGTGTGTGGTTGGGACGCAGCCCTAATCGGACTAAATAGTGCATTAAGGTTTGGGCGCGTTCCTGGTTGCCATGACAACTTGCCCTGTCTGTCTGGGCCTCGTCTCACCACATACACACACTGAAATAGTGTGTCTGATGCACACACACGCTAACACACTCTTTACACGTGTGCAGGGTTTGTCGATGACATCATCCAGCCTTCCACCACACGCATGAGGATCTGCAGAGACTTGGAGGTTCTGGGGAGCAAGAAACAGAGTAACCCGTGGAAAAAACACGCCAACATCCCGCTATAGCCCCGTCCCCTGGGCACTACACACTCCGTCTCCACGCATTAACACACACACTGTCACTGTTCAGACGAATAAAACCATAAACACACTGAACACCACTCGCTGGGCCTCAGACTCTGCACTCACACCAGCTAGCATTAGCGCTTAGCTTCAGCAGACGTACCTCCTTTTACAATGATCTTAGCATGCTTCGCTTCGGTCATTTAATCACAACCAGTTGCTGCAGCGCTTCACTTTTCTTTCAGAAATCAAGTGGGAAAGTTCTCTTGATGGTTTAGGACTTCGATGGGTGGTGCATTGAGTTTTTTTTCTGGGTTATACATTTAGAAATCTGTGTGGCAGGAGATCTCACCCCTAGATAAAGGAACCTGTTTATTCTAATTAAACTGTAAATACACTACACTGATCAGAGTGATTCAGGGGCAGTAATAGCAGGGCTGATCCACTAGGGGGAGTCGAGTGGCAATTGAAGGCAAAAAGAGGACTTAAGCTCCATGGTGTTGTAAGGATTCAGTATTAAATAAAGGGATGGACAATAATGAGACATTATGGGAATGACGGGTATATATTTTACAGTAAGGGGCTTTTATTGTGCCTTCAGAGACATTACAGGGCTTCAGTAGAGAGTAAGAGAACGTTATGGACAATATGGGGATTTTACTGGGCAGTGGAGACTTAAATGGACAGTTTGGGAATTAATTGGCTTGTATGGGGGTTTTTTGGACAGCACATGACTATCAGACTGTAGCGGGTTTTATTTTACAATACACGGCTTTGTTTGGAATTATAGGGGTTTGGGAGACAGAACCGAGATTTATCAGACAGTGTAATGCTTTATTGAGCAGCATGGATTTGTGTTGGGGGTTTTATTGAGAAGTAAGCGGTTGTTTGTACCAGTTCAGAGCTTTATTGGACATTAAAGGGTTTAAGTAGACAGTATGGAACATTATTGACAGCAGATGGACATTTACTGGACAGAAGGGAGCTTTTAGTAAATATGATTTAGTAGTTAATAGTAATTGGCTTTATCGGGGCAGTGGGGGGCTTTATCTGGGAGTAAAGGCTTAATTTAATGGGCAGTACAGCACTGTATCGGAGTTCAGGGGAAACTATAAGGAGGTGTTATTGGTTCTGAAGATCACAAAGGAACAGATGATGTCCTCAGGTGACAGTAAAGAGTTAAAAGAAGCCCAATGCCGCTACAACAGAGAAAAATAAACCCCATTCTAAAAGTGGTGGATTGTGCAGAACTGATGATCCACAGCTGAGTTCTGCTCTGCGCAGAAGATTTTCCTGAACGATGCCACGGTTTCCTGCTTCACAGAACAGAGAAATGTGAGTTGTGAAATTCAGACCTGCTGATGATGAAGGAGGGACAGGGTGTAATGTGGACTGACACATCAGTCTTTCACATATGCACTTTATTAAAGCAGAGAACACACTGCACATGTGAAGGAGTGATGCATCAGCCTTCTTTCTTTTCCTGTGCAGATGTTAACAGCTGCATTACTCATTCACTCATTTATCTTCAGTAATCACAAACACTTCCATGGAATCGTTTTTTCAACATCTGACCTGATGCTCGGGCGGAGGTGTGTGTATTTATCTCCCGGTTTTCTTCTCAAATTACAGACACATTTCACTTCATTTCCCATAAAGATCCAAGACAAAGCAGGACTTTCAGTTCCAGAGTGATGTCATGGTGCAGTGATTGTAGTGATGCTTTGATCTCTTATGACTAATCCTCTCCTGTAAGACCCGAGAATACACTCCAGCACCGCCCGGCCTGAAGACCACTGAGCCTGAGTGGGAACAACTGATACACTGAGAGACAAATGAAAGAGAGAAAGACACGGACAGAGATAAAGAGAGAGATTGAGAGAAAGAGACAAACAAGGAGATAAAGTGAGATGCAGAGAGACAGACAGGTTTTGAGTGCTGATGGAACAGTTGATCCTGATGAAGTACAGTGGGACAAAAAAGTATTTATTCAGCACTAATGGTGCAGGTTCTCCCAGTTAAACAGATGAGAGGACTGTAATGTTCATCATCGGTTCACTTCAACTCTGAGACACAATGAGAAACAGAAATCCAGAAAATCACATTGTCTGAATTTTAAAGAATTTATTTGTAAATTATGGTGAAAAATAAGTATTTGGTCAATAACAAAAGTTCATCTCAATACTTTGTTATATACTTTGTTTCATCTTCAATGCCCTTGCTGATGGAAGGAGGTTTTCACTCAAAATCTCACGATACATGGCCCCATTCATTCTTTCCTTTACATGGATCAGTCGTCCTGGTCCCTTTGCAGAAAAACAGCCCCAAATCATGATGTTTCCACCCCCATGCTTCACAGTAGGTACGGTGTTCTTTGGATGCAACTCAGCATTCTTTCTCCTCCAAACACGAGAAGTTTAGTTTTTACCAAGAAGTTCTATTTTGGTTTCATCTGACCATATGACATTCTCCCAATCCTCTTCTGAATCATCCAAATGCTCTCTAGCAAACTTCAGATGGACCTGGACATGTCCTGGCTTAAGCAGGGGGACACGTCTGGTCCCAGCTCTCTCCAGGTAATTCACCAGGTCCCCCGTGTGGTTCTGGGATTTTTGCTCACCGTTCTTGTGATCATTTTGACCCCATGGGGGTGAGATCTTGCGTGGAGACCCAGATCGAGGAAGATTATCAGTGGTCTTCCATGTTCTAATAATTGCTCCCACAGTTGATTTCTTCACACCAAGCTGCTCACCTACTGCAGATTCAGTCTTCCAGCCTGGTGCAGGTCTACAGTTTTGTTTCTGGTGTCCTTTGAGAGCTCTTTGGTCTTGACCATAGTGGAGTTTGGAGTCTGAGTGTTTGAGGTTGTGGACAGGTGACTTTTATACTGATAACGAGTTCAAACAGGTGCCATTAATACAGGAAACAAGTGGAGGACAGAGAAGCCTCTTAAAGGAGATCTTACAAGTCTGTGAGAGACAGAAATCTGGATTTTTTGTAGGTGACCAAATACTTATTTTTCACCATAATTTGCAAATAAATTCTTTAAAAATCAGACAATGTGATTTCTTCCCGTGGGCTCACCACCTGCAGGAGGGACCGTAAGGGACGGTGCTGTGAAGATTGGGCAGCAGTCGAAGGCAGGGGCCTGCTTAGACTGCTGCCCCCACGACCCGAATTACGGATAAGCGGGAGAAAATGAATGAATGAATGAATGAATGAACAATGTGATTTTCTGGATTTTTTTTTCTCATTGTGTCTCAGAGTTGAAGTGAACCGATGATGATTACAGTCCCCTCATCTGTTTAAGTGGGAGAACCTGCACCATTAGTGCTGAATAAATACTTTTTTTGCTCCACTGCATAATAAAGAATAGAAAATGTGTTCAGGTTTTTGTTTAAAAAAATGCAAGCGACGCTACACTGCACCTGCCTGCTGGTCATCAGCATGCTCACACATGCCTCTCTTTCTCTCTCTCTGTGTGTGTGTGTGTGTGTGTGTGTGTGTGTGTGTGTGTGTGTGTGTGTGTGTGTGTGTGTGTGTGTGTGTGTGTGTGTGTGTGTGTGTGTTATGCCCATGTAGTTCAGGCTGCACAGCGACGTGGCACTGAACTGACAGAAAAACTAAACTCGGTCCAACAAGACTTTACGTGTTCAGTCACTTTTTCCAAATTCCATCATGATTTTGCTGTGTGTGTGTGTGTGTGTGTGTGTGTGTGTGTGTGTGTGTGTGTGAGTGCGGTTATAGATGGGGGTATATTTCAGCCCCCTGTGGAAAATACTTCTGTAAAGAAAAACAAAGTGAATGAACCAAGTCACGTGTGGAGTGTGTGCGTACACGTGTGTGTGTGAACGTGTGTGCGTGTGTGAGTTTTAAAAATTGTACAGTACTAACAGCATCGACATCCACAGCATTTATTGTGCAATTAATTACATTTCAGTGCAACAAATTATTTTGATTAGTTACTACACATTATAATAATAATGAATTAATTAAATACGAATAACAGCATCGTGAATAACAGTGTAATAAACAAAGCACAATGAATAGAAATGAATCAGAACAACAATTCACAGCTGTGCATCATGGCCCCTCCCCCTCTATCACCATGACAACAAGCGCCATGGTGTTTGTTCAGAGGTTTTTACAGTCAAAT
>NC_139581.1:969281-996781 GCF_946808225.1 Silurus aristotelis
AGAAAGAGATGCAGTGTGTTATGATTGGCAGAAAGAGATACAGTGTTGTGATTGGCAGAAAGAGATGCAGTGTGTTGTGATTGGCAGAAAGAGATACAGTGTTGTGATTGGCAGAAAGAGATGCAGTGTGTTGTGATTGGCAGAAAGAGATGCAGTGTGTTATGATTGGCAGAAAGAGATACAGTGTTGTGATTGGCTATGCGATACAGTGTGTTATGATTCGCAGAAAGAGATACAGTGTTGTGATTGGCAGAAAGAGATACAGTGTTGTGATTGGCAGAAAGAGATGCAGTGTGTTGTGATTGGCAGAAAGAGATACAGTGTGTTGTGATTGGCAGAAAGAGATACAGTGTTGTGATTGGCAGAAAGAGATACAGTGTGTTGTGATTGGCAGAAAGAGATACAGTGTGTTGTGATTGGCAGAAAGAGATACAGTGTTGTGATTGGCAGAAAGAGATACAGTGTGTTGTGATTGGCAGAAAGAGATACAGTGTGTTGTGATTGGCAGAAAGAGATACAGTGTTGTGATTGGCAGAAAGAGATGCAGTGTGTTATGATTGGCAGAAAGAGATACAGTGTGTTATGATTGGCTGAAAGAGATGCAGTGTGTTGTGATTGGCAGAAAGAGATACAGTGTTGTAATTGGCTATGATATACAGTGTGTTATGATTGGCAGAAAGAGATACAGTGTTGTGATTGGCAGAAAGAGATGCAGTGTGTTGTGATTGGCAGAAAGAGATACAGTGTTGTGATTGGCTATGAGATACAGTGTGTTATGATTCGCAGAAAGAGATACAGTGTTGTGATTGGCAGAAAGAGATACAGTGTTGTGATTGGCTATGAGATACAGTGTGTTGTGATTGGCAGAAAGAGATACAGTGTTGTGATTGGCTATGAGATACAGTGTGTTGTGATTGGCAGAAAGAGATACAGTGTTGTGATTGGCTATGAGATACAGTGTGTTGTGATTGGCAGAAAGAGATACAGTGTTGTGATTGGCTATGAGATACAGTGTGTTGTGATTGGCAGAAAGAGATACAGTGTTGTGATTGGCTATGAGATGCAGTGTGTTGTGATTGGCAGAAAGAGATACAGTGTTGTGATTGGCTATGAGATGCAGTGTGTTATGATTGGCAGAAAGAGATGCAGTGTGTTGTGATTGGCAGAAAGAGATACAGTGTGTTGTGATTGGCAGAAAGAGATACAGTGTTGTGATTGGCTATGAGATACAGTGTGTTGTGACTGGCAGAAAGAGATGCAGTGTGTTGTGATTGGCAGAAAGAGATACAGTGTTGTGATTGGCTATGAGATACAGTGTGTTGTGATTGGCAGAAAGAGACGCAGTGTGTTGTGATTGGCAGAAAGAGATGCAGTGTGTTGTGATTGGCAGAAAGAGATACAGTGTGTTGTGATTGGCAGAAAGAGATACAGTGTGTTGTGATTGGCAGAAAGAGATACAGTGTGTTGTGATTGGCAGAAAGAGATGCAGTGTGTTGTGATTGGCAGAAAGAGATACAGTGTGTTGTGACTGGCAGAAAGAGATGCAGTGTGTTGTGATTGGCAGAAAGAGATACAGTGTTGTGATTGGCTATGAGATGCAGTGTGTTGTGATTGGCAGAAAGAGATACAGTGTGTTGTGACTGGCAGAAAGAGATGCAGTGTGTTGTGATTGGCAGAAAGAGATACAGTGTTGTGATTGGCAGAAATAGATGCAGTGTGTTGTGATTGGCAGAAAGAGATACAGTGTGTTGTGATTGGCAGAAAGAGATACAGTGTTGTGATTGGCTATGAGATACAGTGTGTTGTGACTGGCAGAAAGAGATGCAGTGTGTTGTGATTGGCAGAAAGAGATACAGTGTTGTGATTGGCTATGAGATACAGTGTGTTGTGATTGGCAGAAAGAGACGCAGTGTGTTGTGATTGGCAGAAAGAGATGCAGTGTTGTGATTGGCAGAAAGAGATGCAGTGTGTTGTGATTGGCAGAAAGAGATAGAGTGTTGTGATTGGCAGAAAGAGATACAGTGTTGTGATTGGCAGAAAGAGATGCAGTGTGTTGTGATTGGCAGAAAGAGATACAGTGTGTTGTGATTGGCAGAAAGAGATACAGTGTTGTGATTGGCTATGAGATACAGTGTGTTGTGACTGGCAGAAAGAGATGCAGTGTGTTGTGATTGGCAGAAAGAGATACAGTGTTGTGATTGGCTATGAGATACAGTGTGTTGTGATTGGCAGAAAGAGACGCAGTGTGTTGTGATTGGCAGAAAGAGATGCAGTGTTGTGATTGGCAGAAAGAGATGCAGTGTGTTGTGATTGGCAGAAAGAGATGCAGTGTGTTGTGATTGGCAGAAAGAGATACAGTGTTGTGATTGGCAGAAAGAGATGCAGTGTGTTGTGATTGGCAGAAAGAGATACAGTGTTGTGATTGGCAGAAAGAGATACAGTGTTGTGATTGGCTATGAGAGCAGTGTGTTGTGATTAGCAGAAAGAGATACAGTGTTGTGATTAGCTATGGGAGCAGTGTGTTGTAATTGGCAGAAAGAGATACAGTGTGTTATGATTGGCAGAAAGAGATGCAGTGTGTTGTGTTCGGCAGAAAGAGATACAGTGTGTTGTGATTGGCAGAAAGAGATACAGTGTGTTGTGATTGGCAGAAAGAGATACAGTGTTGTGATTGGCTATGAGATACAGTGTGTTGTGATTGGCAGAAAGAGATACAGTGTGTTGTGACTGGCAGAAAGAGATGCAGTGTGTTGTGATTGGCAGAAAGAGATACAGTGTTGTGATTGGCAGAAATAGATGCAGTGTGTTGTGATTGGCAGAAAGAGATACAGTGTGTTGTGATTGGCAGAAAGAGATGCAGTAGGTTGTGATTGGCAGAAAGAGATACAGTGTTGTGATTGGCAATGAGATACAGTGTGTTGTGATTGGCAGAAAGAGACGCAGTGTGTTGTGATTGGCAGAAAGAGATGCAGTAGGTTGTGATTGGCAGAAAGAGATACAGTGTTGTGATTGGCTATGAGATGCAGTGTGTTGTGATTGGCAGAAAGAGATACAGTGTGTTGTGACTGGCAGAAAGAGATACAGTGTGTTGTGACTGGCAGAAAGAGATGCAGTAGGTTGTGATTGGCAGAAAGAGATACAGTGTTGTGATTGGCAATGAGATACAGTGTGTTGTGATTGGCAGAAAGAGACGCAGTGTGTTGTGATTGGCAGAAAGAGATGCAGTAGGTTGTGATTGGCAGAAAGAGATACAGTGTTGTGATTGGCTATGAGATGCAGTGTGTTGTGATTGGCAGAAAGAGATACAGTGTGTTGTGATTGGCAGAAAGAGATACAGTGTTGTGATTGGCAGAAAGAGATGCAGTGTGTTGTGATTGGCAGAAAGAGATACAGTGTTGTGATTGGCAGAAAGAGATACAGTGTGTTGTGATTGGCTATGAGAGCAGTGTGTTGTGATTGGCAGAAAGAGATACAGTGTTGTGATTGGCAGAAAGAGATACAGTGTTCTGATTGGCTATGGGAGCAGTGTGTTGTGATTGGCAGAAAGAGATACAGTGTTGTGATTGGCTATGAGAGCAGTGTGTTGTGATTGACAGAAAGAGATACAGTGTTGTGATTGGCTATGAGAGCAGTGTGTTGTGATTGGCAGAAAGAGATACAGTGTTGTGATTGGCTATGAGAGCAGTACCGGGGTGAAATGAGGCAGATATGTATTGATATGGATAAAGCGCTTATCTTCCTCAGACACATGACACACTCTCGGACTGTATTGTGTGTAACGCTGATGAGAGATAAACCTGTTCAGCCTCCACATTACCCCTGAGTAAAGTTATTTCTGTGCTCTCACTTCTTAAGAACATTTTTATTTTCATTCTGATGCCTTATATAGAAATAAAGACACGGTTCCTTTATTTTCTCTCCTCCCAGATCTTCACGTCTGCCCGATAAAGTCAGCGTCTCTGTGATGACTGGTGCCATTAGATTCGATTCGTCATCATGCTCTCAGCTCTGTTTACACACATCTGGGCGTTCGTTCGGAGATTAAGTGCTGAGGATAGAGTTAGATGTTTGGAGAGAAATGGTGAATTAAAAGAAAAGCATCAGTGATTTTATTTAATGTTTTGTAAATGATGTCATTGTTTCAGTTTACAGCTGTCTGTGACATTTAACTGTTCACAAGCAGGATACGCTCACACTTCATCACCTAGCACTAATATATTAACAGTGTACAGTGTGTTCTGATTGGCTGAGAGCAGTACAGTGTGTTTTGATTGGCTGAGAGCAGTACAGTGTGTTCTGATTGGCTGAGAGCAGTACAGTTTGATCTGATTGGCTGAGAGCAGTACAGTGTGTTGTGATTGGCTGAGAGCAGTACAGTGTGTTCTGATTAGCTGAGAGCAGTACAGTGTGTTCTGATTGGCTGAGAGCAGTACAGTGTGTTCTGATTGGCTGAGAGCAGTACAGTTTGATCTGATTGGCTGAGAGCAGTACAGTGTGTTGTGATTGGCTAAGAGCAGTACAGTGTGTTCTGATTGGCTGAGAGCAGTACAGTTTGATCTGATTGGCTGAGAGCAGTACAGTGTGTTCTGATTGGCTTAGAGCGGTTGTTGGTGTGTAAATAGAGACAGAGAGCCCAGTTGGACTCAGGGATTGTTTTTTTTATCACAGTTGTGCTGCTGTTTTTAGAACCGATGGCGCGGAACCAGATGCTAGACAAGTATTTACGAGGTAAGAAGTAGGTGCAGCAGAATCCTCCTGGCATGAAGATACATCCTGATGAAACCCCTGAACTGGAGAAGAGAAGAGAAATGTGCACTTCGGGCCAATTTTATTCACATGAAAACTGCTCTGACACTGGAGACTCCTTACATGAGCATCACATAAACATTTATTGATATAACCTTCCAACCAATAACATTCCAGCTCACAGCCCACACATCGCTGTACCTTCCACTGTCCTGGTTTTCAGGGGCGATTTATATAACAGATTTTCTTTCCTTTTACATTCTTCCTGCGCTCTCACTGTTTCCACTCTGTGGTTTGTGTTGACCTCTGATCTCTGACCCCTGAAGCCTTGAACAGTACAGCGGGAAATACAGACTTCGCATCGAGTGGCACATTTTTTCGCTCGCCTCAGTCACAGAGAGACATTCTTCCTGTGCCAAATTCCCTCAGTGGGAAAAAAGAAAGAGGGGAAAAATGAAGGGGGAAAAAAAGAATGAGAGAGAGAGAGAGAGGTCTTTGTGTGGTTTCGGTTTTGTGGGTTGTTTTTTATTGTTGCCGTGTGAATGGAGAGAGCAACGACTGTGTTTATTCCTGATTTACAGTAGAAGTAAATGAAGCCAGCGTGCTGTGTGTAATTGGTAAAATGATTGCTGCCTTTTAACATCAGTGTGGGAAAGAAAAGATGATAAAAAAGACACGACAAAAATAGAAAAATATAACAAAATACTAAACTGTTAAAATACTGCCATAAAACTGTTTGGTTTCAGTAATTTCACAAAGGGTACCAATAATTATGGGCATGACTTAAATGTGTCAAAAACAAATCAGAAATAATCGCTGCGTCAGCACAAGCTTCGCTAATTGGTTTGTTTTGTTTGTTTATTGCTAGACGCGAGTGTGTGGTGATCTAAATTCATCTCAGTCACATGATTAAATTGATTCCAGTTATTCCAATTGATTTATTCAAATTCTGTTCATTTAAATATTTATTGTGGTTTTCTTCACTAAAATAATCTTTTTAAATAATTTTTCTGTTATAGGGTCTCTGTTAAGCTGCCTTTGGACAATGTTCACTGTTAAAAACGCTACACGAACAAAACTCAACTGAATTAAAGTCACATGATTTACAGGGACGGGACTTAGGTGTCTCTAATTTACAGATGCCCAAAAAGTGGCTAAAGATATAAGGAGATATAAAGATATAAGGAGATATAAAGATATAAGGAGATATAAAGATATAAGGAGATATAAAGATATAAGGAGATATAAAGATATAAGGAGATATTGAGATATAAGGAGATATTGAGATATAAGGAGATATAAAGATATAAGGAGATATAAAGATATAAGGAGATATAAAGATATAAGGAGATATAAAGATATAAGGAGATATAAAGATATAAGGAGATATTAAGATATAAGGAGATATTGAGATATAAGGAGATATAAAGATATAAGGAGATATAAAGATATAAGGAGATATAAAGATATAAGGAGATATAAAGATATAAGGAGATATTGAGATATAAGGAGATATTAAGATATAAGGAGATATTGAGATATAAGGAGATATAAAGATATAAGGAGATATAAAGATATAAGGAGATATTAAGATATAAGGAGATATAAAGATATAAGGAGATATAAAGATATAAGGAGATATAAAGATATAAGGAGATATAAAGATATAAGGAGATATAAAGATATAAGGAGATATTAAGATATAAGGAGATATTGAGATATAAGGAGATATTGAGATATAAGGAGATATTGAGATATAAGGAGATATAAAGATATAAGGAGATATAAAGATATAAGGAGATATAAAGATATAAGGAGATATAAAGATATAAGGAGATATAAAGATATAAGGAGATATAAAGATATAAGGAGATATTGAGATATAAGGAGATATTGAGATATAAGGAGATATAAAGATATAAGGAGATATTAAGATATAAGGAGATATAAAGATATAAGGAGATATAAAGATATAAGGAGATATTAAGATATAAGGAGATATTAAGATATAAGGAGATATAAAGATATAAGGAGATATTAAGATATAAGGAGATATAAAGATATAAGGAGATATTAAGATATAAGGAGATATTAAGATATAAGGAGATATTAAGATATAAGGAGATATTAAGATATAAGGAGATATAAAGATATAAGGAGATATTGAGATATAAGGAGATATTGAGATATAAGGAGATATTGAGATATAAGGAGATATTAAGATATAAGGAGATATAAAGATATAAGGAGATATAAAGATATAAGGAGATATTGAGATATAAGGAGATATTAAGATATAAGGAGATATAAAGATATAAGGAGATATTGAGATATAAGGAGATATTGAGATATAAGGAGATATAAAGATATAAGGAGATATAAAGATATAAGGAGATATTGAGATATAAGGAGATATTAAGATATAAGGAGATATAAAGATATAAGGAGATATTGAGATATAAGGAGATATTAAGATATAAGGAGATATTAAGATATAAGGAGATATTAAGATATAAGGAGATATAAAGATATAAGGAGATATAAAGATATAAGGAGATATAAAGATATAAGGAGATATTGAGATATAAGGAGATATTAAGATATAAGGAGATATAAAGATATAAGGAGATATTGAGATATAAGGAGATATAGAGATATAAGGAGATATTGAGATATAAGGAGATATTAAGATATAAGGAGATATAAAGATATAAGGAGATATAAAGATATAAGGAGATATTAAGATATAAGGAGATATAAAGATATAAGGAGATATAAAGATATAAGGAGATATAAAGATATAAGGAGATATTGAGATATAAGGAGATATTGAGATATAAGGAGATATTAAGATATAAGGAGATATTAAGATATAAGGAGATATAAAGATATAAGGAGATATAAAGATATAAGGAGATATTAAGATATAAGGAGATATTAAGATATAAGGAGATATTAAGATATAAGGAGATATAAAGATATAAGGAGATATAAAGATATAAGGAGATATAAAGATATAAGGAGATATAAAGATATAAGGAGATATAAAGATATAAGGAGATATTAAGATATAAGGAGATATAAAGATATAAGGAGATATAAAGATATAAGGAGATATTAAGATATAAGGAGATATTGAGATATAAGGAGATATTAAGATATAAGGAGATATAAAGATATAAGGAGATATAAAGATATAAGGAGATATAAAGATATAAGGAGATATTAAGATATAAGGAGATATTGAGATATAAGGAGATATTGAGATATAAGGAGATATTGAGATATAAGGAGATATAGAGATATAAGGAGATATAAAGATATAAGGAGATATTAAGATATAAGGAGATATTAAGATATAAGGAGATATAAAGATATAAGGAGATATAAAGATATAAGGAGATATAAAGATATAAGGAGATATAAAGATATAAGGAGATATAAAGATATAAGGAGATATAAAGATATAAGGAGATATAAAGATATAAGGAGATATTAAGATATAAGGAGATATAAAGATATAAGGAGATATAGAGATATAAGGAGATATTAAGATATAAGGAGATATAAAGATATAAGGAGATATAAAGATATAAGGAGATATTAAGATATAAGGAGATATAAAGATATAAGGAGATATTAAGATATAAGGAGATATAAAGATATAAGGAGATATAAAGATATAAGGAGATATTAAGATATAAGGAGATATTAAGATATAAGGAGATATTAAGATATAAGGAGATATAAAGATATAAGGAGATATTGAGATATAAGGAGATATTGAGATATAAGGATATATAGAGATATAAGGAGATATTGAGATATAAGGAGATATTAAGATATAAGGAGATATTAAGATATAAGGAGATATAAAGATATAAGGAGATATAAAGATATAAGGAGATATTGAGATATAAGGAGATATTAAGATATAAGGAGATATAAAGATATAAGGAGATATTGAGATATAAGGAGATATAAAGATATAAGGAGATATTGAGATATAAGGAGATATTAAGATATAAGGAGATATAAAGATATAAGGAGATATTGAGATATAAGGAGATATTAAGATATAAGGAGATATTAAGATATAAGGAGATATAAAGATATAAGGAGATATTAAGATATAAGGAGATATTAAGATATAAGGAGATATTAAGATATAAGGAGATATTAAGATATAAGGAGATAAGGAGATATTAAGATATAAGGAGATATTAAGATATAAGGAGATATAAAGATATAAGGAGATATTAAGATATAAGGAGATATTAAGATATAAGGAGATATAAAGATATAAGGAGATATTAAGATATAAGGAGATATTAAGATATAAGGAGATATAAAGATATAAGGAGATATAAAGATATAAGGAGATATTGAGATATAAGGAGATATAGAGATATAAGGAGATATTGAGATATAAGGAGATATTAAGATATAAGGAGATATTGAGATATAAGGAGATATTAAGATATAAGGAGATATAAAGATATAAGGAGATATAAAGATATAAGGAGATATTGAGATATAAGGAGATATAGAGATATAAGGAGATATTGAGATATAAGGAGATATTAAGATATAAGGAGATATTGAGATATAAGGAGATATTAAGATATAAGGAGATATAAAGATATAAGGAGATATAAAGATATAAGGAGATATAAAGATATAAGGAGATATAGAGATATAAGGAGATATTGAGATATAAGGAGATATTAAGATATAAGGAGATATTAAGATATAAGGAGATATTAAGATATAAGGAGATATTGAGATATAAGGAGATATAAAGATATAAGGAGATATAAAGATATAAGGAGATATAAAGATATAAGGAGATATTGAGATATAAGGAGATATAGAGATATAAGGAGATATTGAGATATAAGGAGATATTAAGATATAAGGAGATATTGAGATATAAGGAGATATTAAGATATAAGGAGATATTAAGATATAAGGAGATATAAAGATATAAGGAGATATAAAGATATAAGGAGATATTAAGATATAAGGAGATATTAAGATATAAGGAGATATAAAGATATAAGGAGATATTGAGATATAAGGAGATATTAAGATATAAGGAGATATTAAGATATAAGGAGATATAAAGATATAAGGAGATATTGAGATATAAGGAGATATTAAGATATAAGGAGATATTAAGATATAAGGAGATATAAAGATATAAGGAGATATTAAGATATAAGGAGATATAAAGATATAAGGAGATATAAAGATATAAGGAGATATTAAGATATAAGGAGATATAAAGATATAAGGAGATATAAAGATATAAGGAGATATAAAGATATAAGGAGATATTAAGATATAAGGAGATATAAAGATATAAGGAGATATTGAGATATAAGGAGATATTAAGATATAAGGAGATATTGAGATATAAGGAGATATTAAGATATAAGGAGATATTAAGATATAAGGAGATATAAAGATATAAGGAGATATTAAGATATAAGGAGATATAAAGATATAAGGAGATATTAAGATATAAGGAGATATTAAGATATAAGGAGATATTGAGATATAAGGAGATATTGAGATATAAGGAGATATTAAGATATAAGGAGATATAAAGATATAAGGAGATATAAAGATATAAGGAGATATAAAGATATAAGGAGATATTGAGATATAAGGAGATATTAAGATATAAGGAGATATAAAGATATAAGGAGATATTGAGATATAAGGAGATATAGAGATATAAGGAGATATTGAGATATAAGGAGATATTAAGATATAAGGAGATATAAAGATATAAGGAGATATAAAGATATAAGGAGATATAAAGATATAAGGAGATATAAAGATATAAGGAGATATTAAGATATAAGGAGATATAAAGATATAAGGAGATATAAAGATATAAGGAGATATTGAGATATAAGGAGATATTAAGATATAAGGAGATATTAAGATATAAGGAGATATAAAGATATAAGGAGATATTGAGATATAAGGAGATATTAAGATATAAGGAGATATTAAGATATAAGGAGATATAAAGATATAAGGAGATATTGAGATATAAGGAGATATTAAGATATAAGGAGATATTAAGATATAAGGAGATATAAAGATATAAGGAGATATTAAGATATAAGGAGATATAAAGATATAAGGAGATATAAAGATATAAGGAGATATTGAGATATAAGGAGATATTAAGATATAAGGAGATATAAAGATATAAGGAGATATTGAGATATAAGGAGATATTAAGATATAAGGAGATATAAAGATATAAGGAGATATTAAGATATAAGGAGATATAAAGATATAAGGAGATATAAAGATATAAGGAGATATTGAGATATAAGGAGATATTAAGATATAAGAAGATATTGAGATATAAGGAGATATTAAGATATAAGGAGATATAAAGATATAAGGAGATATTAAGATATAAGGAGATATAAAGATATAAGGAGATATAAAGATATAAGGAGAAATTGAGATATAAGGAGATATTAAGATATAAGGAGATATTAAGATATAAGGAGATATAAAGATATAAGGAGATATTAAGATATAAGGAGATATTAAGATATAAGGAGATATAAAGATATAAGGAGATATTAAGATATAAGGAGATATAAAGATATAAGGAGATATAAAGATATAAGGAGATATTGAGATATAAGGAGATATAAAGATATAAGGAGATATTGAGATATAAGGAGATATAAAGATATAAGGAGATATTAAGATATAAGGAGATATTAAGATATAAGGAGATATAAAGATATAAGGAGATATTAAGATATAAGGAGATATAAAGATATAAGGAGATATAAAGATATAAGGAGATATTAAGATATAAGGAGATATTAAGATATAAGGAGATATAAAGATATAAGGAGATATAAAGATATAAGGAGATATAAAGATATAAGGAGATATAAAGATATAAGAAGTTGTTTATGTGCTCTAAGGCTGGTACTTGAATCAGGGACACATCAAGTTCAAAGTAAATTAGTTGAGTCCATGAAGTTCAAAGACTATCACTCAAAATTCACATCAATGTCACGTGCCCTGTGGTCACATGATTTAAAGGGGCGGGACTTAGGTGAATGTGGACTACTCGGAGAACTCAAATGAGATCGATTCAGTAATTTGATTGATGGTTCAGAACACTGATTTGTTCACAACCGACGTGTGGCACCATAAACAGTTTTAAACTGTATTTCAAACTATTCCCTGTTAATTTAGCAATACTTTCAAATATTAATGTTAACCTGAAAGTGTCAGAGTGGAGATTCATCTACTCTACAATATAGATTTTTTATTAATGTATTAATTAATTAACATAATTGAATAAAAGATTGCCAATATTTACAAACTCCAGACTGTGTGTGTGTGTGTGTGTGTGTGTGTGTGTGTGTGTGTGTGTGTGTGTGTGTGTGTTTGTTAAACCATGGCAAGATATAAAAAAGAAATGTAGAGTTAGCAATAGCTCCAGCTTGTGACTAGCCATGCTAAAAGCTAGCTCTGATAATTATCTGCATTGAAAATGATCTGCTTTGTGTGTTTGTTTTCCTGCTTTACCATATTAGCAGGACACAATAAGCGCTAAGCGCTAAACAGTGCAGCACATAAAGAGTTTTTTCCTTTCCAAAACATGACCTTTTCCTTGTTCCTCCGTTTCTCTGTTCCCTCCTCCCTCATTCTCCCCCTACTGAGGGCAAGTCCTGCTAACACATGGATCCTAACACACAAGCTAGCACACGCTCACACACCCATTTTAATTCAGGGAAGGCACACATGCTTTGTGTGTGTGTGTGTGTGTGTGTGTGTGTGTGTGTGTGTGTGTGTGTGTGTGTGTGTGTGTGTGTGTGTGTGTGTGTGTGTGTGTGTGAGTGAGGGAGGACTAAGATACTGAGATACTTCATGATGAATTTACTGCACACTTTGGTTCATTTCAAGGCTGCATGCCTCAGGCCAGACCCCAGACCTCTGACCTCTAAACCCCTTTTCAAATAGCACTCTAAAGTGACAGTGAGGTCATGGGGTCAAACACGGACACATAACAGCAATGTTCACGTTTAGTAACAGTAACAGTCTCTCTCTGTCTGTCTGCCTGCTTATGTATCTGTCTGTAAGCCTGTCTGTGTGTGTGTGTGTGTGTGTGTGTGTGTGTGTGTGTGTGTGTGTGTCTGTCTGTCTGTCTGTCTGTCTGTCTGTCCGACTGTCTGTCTCTGTCTGTCTGACTGTCTACCTGTGTGTGTGTGTGGCTGTGTGTGTGTCTGTCTATTTGTGTGTCTGTCTGCATATGTCTGGCTTTTTTTTTGTCTGTCTGTTAGTCTGCCTGCTCATGTATTTGTCTGTCTGCCTGTCTGTGTGTGTCTGTCTGTTTATCTGGCTCTCTGTCTGTCTGTCTGTCTGCCTGATTGTCTGTTTGCCTATATCTCGCTTTTTGTCTTTTTACTGTAGACTGTTTGCTTATGTATATGTCTGTCTCTTTGTCTATGTATCTTTCTGTTAATCCTTTTGTCTATCTATCTGTCTGCCTAATGTATCTGTCTGCCTGCTAACTGTCCATCTGTCTGTTTGTCTGTCTGCCTGTGTATTTGTCTGTCTATGTCTCTGAGGATTTCCTGCACAGTTCAGTGTGTTGAATAGAAAAGGAAAGATGAAAAGATGTTTACATTTACTCAGGAGAAAGCTTTTCACACACACACACACACACACACACACACACACACACACACACACACACACACACACACACACACACACACACACACACACACACACAGTAACAGTGTCATGGAGCACATCATGCAGGGACATGCTGCTCTGAGACAGGGACAGACTGATGGAGTGACAGGGGATATATCCAACATGGTCCAAATGTGTGTGTGTGTGTGTGTGTGTGTGTGTGTGTGTGTGTGTGTGTGTGTGTGTGTGTGTCTTGTTCTATCTGCCGCATTAAAGAACTAATATACTGATGCACTTTCTTTAGTCTGTCCCTAACTAGTTACCATGGCTACAAACACACTGCTCACTCTGAAGAAAAGAAAGAGAGAGAGAGTGTGTGTGTGTGTGTGTGTGTGTGTGTGTGTGTGTGTGTGTGTGTGTGTGTTCTTTATTCTGCCTCTGCTTTTTTATTATCATCATCATCATCCCTATCTTCACCACCATCACCACCACCATTGTGTGTGTGTGTGTGTGCGTGTGTGTGCATGCAAGATAAAGATAATAAAAAATCCCATCATATTCATGTTCTTTTATCAGCTGTGTTCCAAATACTATTATATTCCTACACTGCCACTACACACTACTTAGTGCATTAGGGACGTGTGCTATGTGCGCACTACTTAGCACGTGAGAGTGAAATGTGTGTGAGCAGAGTGTTTATCTGTGTGAGAGGTTGTGTTTAGGATGGGTGTAACAGGGTGTGTGAAGGTCTGCTGTTAATCCACCTAAGAGATGTGAGCAACAATTACACACACACACACACACACACACACACACACACACACACACACACACACACATTGTTATTTAGAGCTGAGTGAGTGTTGTTAAATTAAACTTGATTACAGACTTTCACTGTTGAAACATCAACATTGAAAGACGCCCAACGCTACGGTTCTCCTCTGAGGGCTTTAGCAGAACTTCATGCTAGCTTTAGATGAATATGGAAATGGTTGTGGCTTTTAAAGAGAAAATGGAAGTGGATTTTTAAGTAGGTTTGTCTTAATCAATATATAGAAATGAAGGCTCTGAGTGGGCATCTTTCCAATAAATGCAGAGGTTCTTTTAAGTAGGTGTGTCCAAGTACATATATGTAAATTAGAGCGCTGACTGGGTGAGTCCAGGAAAAAATAGAAATTTGAATTAAGTGGGCATGTCGGAATCTATATATGGAAATTATCTTTTTTTTAAATGGATTTTTTTTAATTTATGGAAATTATCTTCTCTCTCCAATATCTGTCAAAGACAGATTATCTTAACGGGCGTATCTGATTCTGTATATATGTAAATGAATAAATATTTAATTAGGCATGTCTTTGAATCCATATATATAAAAAGGAGCAGCTTTGAGAGGGCGTGTCTTTGGAACCATATATTGAAATAAAGGTTAGTTAGGTTTCGAGTGGGTGTGTCTTTGAAAGTAGAGGTGAAAATATGGGTGTGTCCTTGGGTCAATATTTGTAATAAAGCAGGTATGAGTGGGTGTGTCTTTGATGTGATAAAGGGGCATGGTCTGTTATGGTCTGAGATGATTTCATATTTTTGCTGCCAAAATTTGAGCTCCTGTGTCAATCTTTTTTTTTTCCTTTGTTTTTTTTTTTTACAGGAGTAAAGCTGAAGCTCAAGCTGTAAGACACCTGAGCAGGTAAAGAAGCAGCAGCTCAGAATCTCTTCTTCTTTTACTTCTCTTTTATTTTCTTCCTTTTCTTTAAAAGGTGAAATGGCTTCCATTACCTGTAAGCTTCAGTCTCCAAACATGTGCTGGACTTCACTCAAATCCCATCAGTCAGGGCGTCTCGGTGTGTGTTTCATGTTGGCTCTGACTCATGTTGGCTCTGACTTCTTTGTGTGTGTGTGTGTGTGTGTGTGTGTGTGTGTGTGTGTGTGTGTGTGTGTGTGTGTGTGTGTGTGTGTGTGTGTGTTTTTGTCTGTCTCACACACACCCACACACAATTATAAAGAAGATCCTACACACGCAAACACAGTGTAAAAAGGGCTGACCCGACACACACTTTTGTCTGCAATATGTTCTGCATGTTCCTCAGAGTTCTTCTGTGCAGACGCTTCTGTAATAAAGAGCGCACAGCGAGCACCATGATTCCAGATGGAAATATGATTTTTTCCTCTCCGTCATTCTCTTTCTTTTACACACACCCACACACACACACACACACACACACACACACACACCCCTTCAGGAAATAACGAGGAATAAAGAGCTCATGGGATCAGACTCTCAGAGGGTGATGTCAGATAGTCTAAATCATGAGTGTTACGGTGGAAATCTAACGTAAAGCTTCTTTTTTCAAGGAAAATATCAGAAGATCTGCAATCCAACGTATCTTTATTTTTTCCAATTTACAAAAAACATACACTATCTGGCCAAAAGTATTAGGACATCCAACTTTTCCAGCCATATGTGGTTCTCCTCCAAATTGTTCCCACAAAGTTCAAGACACACAATTGTATCTTTTTCATCAATAAGGTTTTATTGGCCCTAAAGAAGTTCTTCAACTGAAGAAAAGCCAAAATGATTCTACATTTTAACAGAGACAGAACATGTGGTTCCTGATGGGTTCTTAGGCTGGTGGTTGGTTAAGGTTGGTCTGATGACTTTTCTATGAGAGTTCCCCAAGGGACAAAAAACAGAAAACAAAAAAAGGCTTCAAAAATATTTATATGGATATGGAAAAAATTGGATTTATGGATTTATGGAAAAAAGGATTTATGGAAAAAAGGAATTTTCTCTTCACTTGAACAAGGAGTCCCAAACCTGTTCCAGCATGGCAATGTGCACAAAGTCAGCTCCATGAAGATCTGCTTTCCATGGGTTGGATTTGGTGGAAGATCTCCTCCTATAGATCTCCAACCCTGTTGAACACTTTTGGGATGAATGTGAACACTGACTGCACCCCAGGCCTTCTCACCTTCTCACCTACATCACTACCTGACTTATTTAACACCATCAGAGCTGAATGAATCTCCACAAAACCTAGTGGAACATCTTCCCAGAAGGGTGGAGCTCATTATAACAGCAAGTGGGCACTACATGTCGAATGAGATGTTTAAAAAGAGGTAGTCTTATGGTCTTATGTGGTGTCCACATACTTTTGGCATTATGGTGTATATCCTGTTGTACACATCGCTAGTTACATGTCTATAGCGATAATAGAATGAAGTCGGGGTGAACATAGCTAGTACAGTACAGTTAGCTTACTTCGCTAATCTAATACAGAAATGATGCTAGTATGAGGCAGAGCTTATATATTTTTTTAAATTATAAAAAAAAAAGTATTTTCTCACTGATAAATGCGATATTTAATTTAGTTTTACTCATTTTAAAAGCTTTAAGCCACGCCCACAATCCTACTATTGCTAGGAGATTAAAACTAAACGCAATATAAAATCACTGACATCAGTCGCTGAGCCCAAATGCTAACGTAGAAACAATAATTTCTGACTTTGACGTCTATTTGGAACGTAGCCATGGGAGGTTTGGTTGTCACCCAGTTAGCTAAATTACTTGCTAGCTAACACTACTTGCTAAATAGTGTGCACTATAAAACAGATTACTATTATACTGTAGCTTGTGATTTGGGACACAGCTCACGATAATGCTAATGTTATGTCACGTTATACTCCCACCTACTTCATCATTTCAGTCAGCTTGTCACAGTAACTATCAAACGTCACTAATGATGGTGTATAATTTTTCACGCTGGAAAGAAAAATTTTTTCGTAAACAGCCGGCGGTCGCCAGGGTACACGGGAAATTTCTTAGCTATCGGATGCGTCGTTAGCTAGTAAGATTTATGATGCCTTCTTTGATGTATAGTGCACGAAGGGGACATGATAATATTTAGTATAGTAGTGCCGATTTGGGACAGGGCCATGGTGAGCTAGCCAAATAGTCAATTGCTAGTTTGACACACTGTTTAGTAGAGCAGCATGTGATTTGGGGTGCAGCCCATGTCTCTGTAAAGATAGATGTAGTCAGGGAGTTAAAACGCTGATGTGTGTTCAGACTCGCCCCACAAACACACACACACACACACACACACACACACACACACACACACACACACACACACACACACACACACTTAGTTGTGACACTTACTTTGAGCTCTGCTGTGCTAATTAAACACAGCCACATAGCGTAATCCTTCACAGGAATGCTAATAGCTAATGGCTTGGCTGGAAAATGAAAGCTGATGGGGTGGTGGGGTTTAATTTTCCTTTGCTAGCTGTTCTTTATTTACTCGTTTGCATTTAACATGGATCCCCATTCTTTCTTTCTTTCTTTCTTTCTTTCTTTCTTTCTTTCTTTCTTTCTTTCTTTCTTTCTTTCTTTCTTTCTTTCCTTTTTTTATACCTTTTATCTTAGCATTTTTAGCTCAGTCTTACCACCCTATTTGTAAATTACTTCTGTGGTGGTATGTTTAAAGGAACCATCATTAGTGTGCTAGTTGTGATTAGCATGCTAGCTGTGATTAGCATTTTTTTCCAGAGTTTTCTCCAGTGGCAGTGTGGGTGTGAATGCTGTGTGTTAGCGAGATTGCGGTTGTGCTCATTATGTTCACACCGATGTTTGTGTTGAAGCACTGCAATTGGACATGTTCTGACGTGACCCCTCTAAACACCAGCACCGCCCTTCACCACCACCACCACCACCATCAACATTAACCACATTACCACAACATCCATTCAGCACTGAAGGAAAAGATAAAAGGGTAATTATTTTGGGAAACCCTGTAAACTTGATAACTGGGTTATTGAACTCAGAGTTACTGAAGCAGATGGTGGGGTGCATTTGAGATTTTAAGGTTGAGGATGATGTGGCAGAAAAAAAGAGGTTTAGGGTTTGAGTTACTTGAGTTGACAGATCAAGGATTTTTTAATGAGTGGGGTTGTTGAGGTAGTGGCTGGGGTTCCTGAGGTAGAGAATGGCATTAATATGGTAGAAAGGTAGAAATATGGTAGAAAGGTAGAGAGTATGATTTTGAGGTAGAAAATGGGTTTATTTAGATAGTGAGTTAGGTATTAAGGTAGAGATAAGGCTTATTGTGGTAGAGAGTGGGGTTATTAAGGTAAAGAATGAGGCATTGAGGTAGAAGTTATAGTATTGAGGTAAAAATAAGGTTATTGAGGTAGAGAATGAGATCATAGAGGTAGAGAATAAAGTAATAAAGTAGATAGTGGGGTATTGAGGTAGTGAATTGGGTGGGATTATTGAGGTAAAGAATGGGATTATTGAGGTCGAGAGTGCGGCTATTGAGGTAGAGAGTAGGGTTATCAAGTTCGAGAGTGGGGTTATTAAGGTAGATAGTGGGATTATTGAGGTAAAGTGTGGTTGTTTATGTAGAGAGTATGGTTATTGAGGAAGATAATGGGATTATTTAGGTAAAGAGTATGGTTATTGAGGTAGAGAGTTGGGTTATTGATGTAGAAAGTATAGTAATTATTGTAGAAAGTGGGGTTATTAAGGTAGAGGTTGAGCTATTGAGGCGGAGATTGGGATTATTGAGGTCGAGAGTTTGGTTATTGAAGTAGAGAGTGAGATTGTTGAGGTTAATAGTGGGATTATTGATGTAGAGAGTAGGGTTATTGAGGTAGATATTTGGATTATTGAGGTAAAAAGTGTGGTTATTGAGGTAGATAGTGGGATTATTGAAGTAAAATTTTGGGGTTATTAAGGTAGAGAGTAGGGTTATTGAGGTTGAGAGTGGGTTTATTGAGGTCGAAAGTGGGGTATTAAGGTTAATAGTGGGAATATTGATGTAGAGAGTATGGTTATTGAGGTAAAGAGTGTGGTTATTGAGGTAGAGAGTGGGGTTATTGATGTAGAAAGTGGGGTTATTGATGTAGAAAATGGGGTTATGAAGGTCAAGAGTGAGGTAATTTAAGTAGAGAGTAAGGATTATTAAGTTAAATAATGGGGTTATTGAGGTAGAGAGTGAGGTTGTAAGGTAAAGAGTGGGGTTATTGAGGTAGCGTTTGAGGTTATTGAGGTAGGGTTTGGGGTTATTAAGGTCGAGAGTAAAGGTTAAGAGGTAGAGAGTGGGGTTATTGAGGAAGAGAGTAAAGGTTACGAGGTAGAGAGTGAGGTTATTGCGGTATTGAGTGGGGTATTGAGCTATAGAGTAAGGTATTAAGGTAGATAGTAGGGTTTTTAAGGTAGATAGTGGAGGATTGTGGTAGAGGATAGGGTTTTAGAGGTAAAGTGTGGGGTTATTAAGGTAAGTGGGATCACAAAGGCAATTATTTTTAACGGTGTCATGAGCAGGGGTCGATTTTCATGAGCGATGCAGGATATACACACTTCCTGTTGACGTCTGACGTCCTGTTTACTATCATAAACTTCACCAAGGAGAAGAACAGACTTATGAATGAACCACAGCTGTATGTGCGTATGTGTGTGTTTGTGTGTGTGTGTGTGTGTGTGTGTGTGTGTGTGTGTGTGTGTGTGTGTGTGTGAGAGAGAAAACAGCTGGTCTTTTCTGCCATTTATCCTGACGAATTGGTTTGGACGATTCTGAATCTGGGTAATTTGGGACTTTTTCAGAACACAAAGCACATCATCTCGTCTGGAGTGAAAAGACATCCAACTTACAGCTCATCCCTCAGACACACACACACACACACTTACAAATGCTATCATGTTTAAACGCTAGCTAAATGAAGGTGGCTATTCAGTTAAATTAGCTAACATTTGGTTTATATTGTAGCAGTAAGCAATTTATTCACATCTCTGGAGCATGAATTTCTCTCCAAGCGCTAGCATCCTACAAACGGCTAAGCGTTAGCTCAGGTGATTGTAGGCTACAGCGTGTATGGGACAGTTACAGTGCATTTTTGGAGACTGGTGTAACTCCACATGATACACTGGGGAACAATTTAGCTTAGCAGCTGTTGACGTTGCTCTGTGTGTGTGTGTGTGTGTGTGTAGGGTAAGGGGAAGGAATGTCTCATAGTTTCCCCTCGTATGAAACCCGAACCGTTGTGGAGCTTGAGGAAACGCTTGCGTGGACGTTTCAGGAAAACACAGTCAGCTGATAATTGTACGGCTGGAAAACGCAGCATAGAGAACCGACGGTTTCAGACGCCGCCATGCCGCCATGTTCCTGCTGTAATCATTATTTTCTGTCCTCTTGTTTGGCCCTCAGTCTTACAGGCTACACAGTGTGTCTCTGACTTTGTGCTAACAGTTTGAATAAGAACCACATGTGGCTTGAAAAGTCAGGTGTTCTAATACTTTTGACCATATTTTGATTATATTAAATAGAAGGCGTTTCTTAAATAAAAACATAACGACAGCAGTGTGTCACAGAGAGACTGAGGATCAGATGGAGAGCCTGAAGATCAGATGGAGGGCCTGGAGATCAGATGGAGGCTTGAATGTCAGATGGAGGGCCTGAAGGTCAGATGGAGGAAAGTGTGAGCAGTTAGCTCTGTATTTATTAGACTCAAATCAGACAGAGAGCCTGAACAGATTTTAGCTCTCTATTTTACAAACTCCAATCAGACAGAACCTGGAGATTAGATGGTGATAAAAATGAATAAATTATTTTTTTTTTCTTTAAGCCGGTGGCAACTGTGGTAAAGGAAAAACTCTCTGAGATGCATAAGGAAAAAACCTTGAGAGGAACCAGACTCAAGAGGGAACCTCATCCTTATCTGGGTGGCACCAAATGTATATTTATTACAGATAAATGATGTTGAGGTGCAGTGATGGAGATCAAAACAGACTGTAGTCCTGAGTCAGTGTAGCAGACTGTTGACATTAACTACAGTACAAATCCTCAAAGCTCCTGTTCTTACTCCAGAATTTCATGGATCCCCAGGGCATTGATGAGAAACATCTCCAGCTGCAAAGAGTCACCTTCAATCAAACAGAACACCATCCAGAGGCAGACCAGGACGAAGTGGGAAGATCAGAGAGTTGTGACAGGGAGAAAAGGATATGGATTATTATGTGTCCTTATTGTTGTATGAAAGTTAATGTCACTGTGCAGTTGGGACTCTGGCAAGACTCACTGTAGCAGCAGAACTAAAAGGGAGAAGCAGAAGGAAACACAGACATGAGGATCTCTGGGATAAGAGACGACCCACCACACCACCATCAACAAACCTGAGTGAACGTGTGAGAGTGAGGAGACGACAGCATCCAAATATCCCAGTTCACCAAACACTCCATATCCATGATCCTCCAGATCTGCTCCTTTACCTCACAAACACCTACGGACTAAAGACTTTACTAAATAAATATGTGTTCATCCTCGACTTGAACACTGAGACTGTGTCTGAGTCCCAAACACTGATTGGAAGGTTGTTCCATAACTGTGGGGCTTATAAGAGAAACATCTGCCCCCTGCTGGAGTCTTCATTATTTGAGGAACCAACAAATAGCCTGCACCTTTTGATCTAAGTAGGCGTGGAGGATCATCCTGGTACAGAAGTTCACTCAGATACTGCGGCGTGAGAGCGTTAAGTGCTTTATACGTCAGTAGTAGTATTTTATAATCAGTGTGAGATGTAATTGGGAGCAGTGTAGATGATTAAAACAGGGCTGATGTGCTCATATTTTCTAGATCTAGTGAGGACTCTTGCTGCTGCATTCTGAACTAACTGAAGCTTATTTCTGCACTTACTCCAACACCCAGACAGTAAAGCGTTACAGTAGTCTAATCTAGATGTTACAAAAACATCTACTAGTTTTTCTGCATCCTGTAACGACATCATATTTCTAATTTTAGCAATATTTCTAAGGTAAAAGAAGGAGATCCTGGTAATATTATTCACGTTAGACTCAAAGGAAAGACTTGGGTCAACTATCACACCAAGGTCTTTGACAGCCGTACATGCTGAAACAGAAACACCATCCAGAGATGCTACGGAATTAAGAAAGTTTACTTCTAGCTGCATGTGGTCCTAGTAAAAGTACTTCTGTCTTATCTGAGTTGAGCAGAAGAAAGTTATCAAGCATCCACTGTCTAATGTCCTTTACACACTCCTCAACATTGTTAAGCTGATCTCTCTCACCTGGCTTTGCTGAAATATACAGCTGTGTGTCATCAGCATAGCAATGAAAGTGAATACCATGTTTATGTATAATTTAACCCAGCATATATAAAGAGAAAAGCAGTGGGCCTAAGACAGATCCTTGTGGAACACCGAACTTTACCTCAGAAAACTTTACATCAACAAACTGATAGCGATCAGTCAAATAAGACCTGAGCCAGGACAGGCTGTTCCCTTTATTCTAACAACGTTCACAAGTCCAGCAAGTAGTATAGTGTGATCAATGGTACCAAAAGCCAAACAAAGATCAAGCAAAACAAGTAAGGAGACAAAACCCTGATCAGAGGCCAATAACAGTCATTTACCACCTTAACTAGCGTTGTCTCTGTGCTATGATGAGGCCGAAATCCTGACTGATACATTTCATAAATGTTATTCCTCAGGAGATGTGAGCAGAACTGCTGTGCTACAACCTTTTCTAGAATCTTGGAGATAAAGGGGAGGTTTGATATTGGACTGTAGTTGGACAGCTGACAGGGTGAGGGTCAGGTTTCTTAATTAGGGGGTTGATAACTGCAGTTTGAAGGATTTAAGTACAAAACCAGTGCTAATGGAAGAGTTTATTATTTTAAAACAGGTTTAATTACCTCTGGAATTATCTGTTTAAGGAAACTTGTAGGTGAGGGATCGAGAATGCAGGTTGTTGATTTTGATAAGGAAATAAATGAAAACTTTATAATTGATTGTCTGTTATATTTACACTGCTGTCTACAGGGTTATTTATAAAATACTTTGGATTTATTTTAATCATCTGGATGTTTTTAAATTTATTATTAAAAAAGTTAATGATATCATTACTACCTATTGATGGTGTGCATGTAAGTGCGGAGCTCTGCGGGTTCAGATGGAGATCTAATTACTATCGACATTTCCTGAAGATTATTAATAAAACTCGCTGCTGTAGCTGACCTGAATGTTTTTAACACGGTAACGTGGTGAGGTACTAATGCAATGGCTGAGGAAGATTTTAAAAGAGATGAGATAATGGTCTGAAATAGCTTCAGACTGTGGAATTTTGACTATATTTTTTATTTTGAATCCAAATGTTAATAACAAAACAAGAGTGTGTGACCACTATGAGTGGGTCCCATAACTTAATTCCAACTGAATCTAGAATGGACACAACTGCTGCTCTTAAGAAGTCTTCCTGATTATCAAAATGAATATTAAAGTCACCAACAATTAATGCTTTGTGTAAAGAAGCAGCTAAATTTGTGATGTGATGTGTTGTGAAATCTGCAAATTCTAGGAGAAAATTTAGTCAGGCCCCTGGGGGTCTATAAGTAATAATTAATGGAATTGACTGACTGGACCTGCTTTTGGACACTAAATATTTTATGTTGGTGTAAAGATCTTCGAATGTTTTACATTTGTGTTTAGTTTTTTGTGTGACGCCTAGAATATTATTATAAATAGCTGCGACTCCGCCTCCTCTGCCATTTAGACGCGGCTGGTGTATGTAACCTAGGAAGTATGTATACCCAGGAGAACTTTCTTCATTTAATGCTACATATTCATTTGGTTAATCTACTTTTCTGTCAAACACATTATGTTAAACTCCTGGTTGTTAATAATGATTGTATATAGTCATCGATTTTTATGTGAGAGATCTAATTTTCAACAAACCTATCTTTAGATCAGGTGCTTCTGTGCATTCATTCTTATTTAATTTAATGTTAATCAGGTTACTTGAACAGACTTTCTGAGAATTTCTACATTTTGGTTTCGCTTGGGGGACAGACACAGTCTCAATATGGTGGATCCTGAGTGATAACTCTGTGCAGCTAGCAGACGGCCTGTTTAACCTGTCTGTCTGCCCTCTGGCCTTGGCTCTGGACAGTCACTAGACAGGTTAACTAGTGCTGTTCTGAGACTATGACCTATACTACAAGAAACAAGAGCAGCACCTTCCTGAGTGGCATAGATACCATCTTGCCCTAACAGGCTAAACAGCCTTGCCCTCAAAATTGCTCCAATTATCTATGAGCCCACATTGTTTTTGAAGCCCCACTCGGACATCCAGCCGTTTAGCGACCATAACCTGGTGTAAGCTACATCACCATGTCGCACTGGGATGGGGCCAGAGCATGTTACTGCATCAGAAATTGTTTTAGCTAATTTACACACCTCTATAATATTTCTCTTAGTAACCTCTGACTGTCTAAGGCGTATATCATTAGCTCCTGTGTGGAAAAACTATATTAGAGAATCTGTGCTTTCCTAAAAACCTAAGCTGACCTGCCATGTCTGGGGTCCTGGCTCCCGGTATACACATGAACTGTGCTGCTGGTGTCCCAGCTAATTTCAGGAGCCTCAGAATAGAGTCTCCTATAACCAGAGCTCTTTCTGGTTTCTCAGCAGGTGCTTCACTGTGGAGAGCAAACCTTTTGGACACGTGAAACGGAGAGGTATGGTGCTCCCGTGAGCAAGCCTTAGCGTTAGCTTTGGCTTTGCAAGTATGCTGCCGAGCTGTCACCCATTCGCCCTGCTGCGAGGGCTCTATTGCCGGAGTCGGAGGAATGCTAACTCCACCTAAGGCATCCAGACTTTCTTCTGCAGAACCTGGACTGCTCTCGCACTCACTAATTCTCTCTAGACTTTGGATGCGGTCCTTTAATGCTAAGATCTTCTCCGTCAAAGAGCAGACTAACTTACACTTCTCACAGATAAAAATATCGCTAGCATGACTACTATAACAATACATCTCACACTTCACACACTGAAAGAGCTGGAGCTCGCCATAGCACAGAAATTACAAACCTTAATGTGGTTACTGTAGTGTGTGTTAGTAGTTTTAAAGGGAATGGCCTCCACTCACTGCTTTCAAACTGGGACTAAAGCGCTCTTCCACAAGAAAAGAAACAAACAAAAAGAAATAGAGCCAACGGAAAGTAGAGGATACAGGTAATCAAAACGATGTTTTGAGATTATTTAAGAGAGAGAAAAATGAGAATCTGTAAAAATTTAAACGTCGACACAAAAACTAAATTCCCGGCAAACAGATCAACAGCAGGAAACTACGTCACACGGCTCAACCAATTACAGTGAGTAAAATAAGTATATGAACACCCTGCTATTTTGCAAGTTCTCCCACTTAGAAATCATGGAGGGTCTGAAATTGTCATCGTAGGTGCATGTCCACTGTGAGAGACATAATCTAAAAAAAAAAAATCCAGAAATCACAATGTATAATTTTTTTACTATTTATTTGTATGATACAGCTGCAAATAAGTATTTAAACACCTGAGAAAGTCAATGTTAATATTTGGTACAGGAGCCTTTGTTTGCAATTACAGAGGTCAAACGTTTCCTGTAGTTTTTCACCAGGTTTGCACACATTGCAGGATGGAATTTGGCCCACTCCTCCACACAGATCTTCTCTAGATCAGTCAGGTTTCTGGCCTGTCGCTGAGAAACACGGAGTTTGAGCTCCCTCCAAAGATTCTCTATTGGGTTTAGGTCTGGAGACTGGCTAGGCCACACCAGAACCTTGATATGCTTCTTACAGAGCCACTCCTTGGTTATCCTGGCTGTGTGCTTCGGGTCACTGTCATGTTGGAAGACCCAGCCTCGACCCATCTTCAATGCTCTAACTGAGGGAAGGAGGTTGTTCCCCAAAATCTCGCAATACATGGCCCCGGTCATCTTCTCCTTAATACAGTGCAGTCGCCCTGTCCCATGTGCAGAAAACACCCCCAAAGCATGATGCTACCACCCCCATGCTTCACAGTAGGGATGGTGTTCTTGGGATGGTACTCATCATTCTTCTTCCTCCAAACACGTTTAGTGGAATTATGACCCAAAAGTTCTATTTTGGTCTCATCTGACCACATGACTTTCTCCCATGACTCCTCTGGATCATCCAAATGGTCATTGGCAAACTTAAGACGTGCCTGGACATGTGCTGGTTTAAGCAGGGCAACCTTCCGTGCCATGCATGATTTCAAACCATGACGTCTTAGTGTATTACCAACAGTAATCTTGGAAACAGTGGTCCCAGCTCTTTTCAGGTCATTGACCAGCTCCTCCCGTGTAGTTCTGAGCTGATTTCTCACCTTCCTTAGGATCATTGAGACCCCACGAGGTGATATCTTGCATGGAGCCCCAGTCCGAGGGAGATTGACAGTCATGTTTAGCTTCTTCCATTTTCTAATGATTGCTCCAACAGTGGACCTTTTTTCACCAAGCTGCTTGGCAATTTCCCCGTAGCCCTTTCCAGCCTTGTGGAGGTGTACAATTTTGTCTCTAGTGTCTTTGGACAGCTCTTTGGTCTTGGCCATGTTAGTAGTTGGATTCTTACTGATTGTATGGGGTGGACAGGTGTCTTTATGCAGCTAACGACCTCAAACAGGTGCATCTAATTTAGGATAATAAATGAAGTGGAGGTGGACATTTTAAAGGCAGACTAACAGGTCTTTGAGGGTCAGAATTTTAGCTGATAGACAGGTGTTCAAATACTTATTTGCAGCTGCATCATACAAATAAATAGTTAAAAAATCATACATTGTGATTTCTGGATTTTTTTTTTTAGATTATGTCTCTCACAGTGGACATGCACCTACGATGAATATTTCAGACCCCTCCATGATTTCTAAGTGGGAGAACTTGCAAAATAGCCGGGTGTTCAAATACTTATTTTCCTCACTGTACATGCTCAGATTAGATGGACAGCCTGAATATTAGATGGAGAGTCTGAAGCTCAGAAAGAGAGTCTGAAGATCATATTGGGAAACCTGAAGATCAAATAGAGAGCCTGAAGATCATATGTAGAACCTGAAGGTCATTCTGAAAGCCAGAGTCTGAAGGTCATACCGAGAGCCTGAAGATCATCCAGAGAGCCTGAAGATCAGATGGAGAGCCATAGCATGAAGATCATACAGAGAGACAAAAGATCAGAAGAAGAGCATGAAGATCATATGAAGAGCCATACCCTT
>NC_139581.1:1001781-1034281 GCF_946808225.1 Silurus aristotelis
CTCCACCATACACGCCACACTACATACTGTACACATACACTCCACACTCCACCATACACGCCACACTACATACTGTACACATACACTCCACACTCCACCATACACGCCACACTACATACTGTACACATACACTCCACACTCCACCATTCACGCCACACTACATACTGTACACATACACTCCACACTCCACCATACACGCCACACTACATACTGTACACATACACTACACACTCCACCATACACGCCACACTACATACTGTACACATACACTACACACTCCACCATACACGCCACACTACATACTGTACACATACACTTCACACTCCACCATACACGCCACACTACATACTGTACACATACACTCCACACTCCACCATACACGCCACACTACATACTGTACACATACACTACACACTCCACCATACACGCCACACTACATACTGTACACATACACTACACACTCCACCATACACGCCACACTACATACTGTACACATACACTACACACGCCACCATTCACGCCACACTACATACTGTACACATACACTACACACTCCACCATACACGCCACACTACATACTGTACACATACACTCCACACTCCACCATACACGCCACACTACATACTGTACACATACACTCCACACTCCACCATACACGCCACACTACATACTGTACACATACACTACACACTCCACCATTCACGCCACACTACATACTGTACACATACACTACACACTCCACCATACACGCCACACTACATACTGTACACATACACTACACACT
Organism: Silurus aristotelis; assembly: GCF_946808225.1. Taxonomy (NCBI): domain Eukaryota; kingdom Metazoa; phylum Chordata; class Actinopteri; order Siluriformes; family Siluridae; genus Silurus; species Silurus aristotelis. The sequence goes on from NC_139581.1 coordinate 1,002,566, forward strand.
CCACCATACACGCCACACTACATACTGTACACATACACTACACACTCCACCATACACGCCACACTACATACTGTACACATACACTACACACTCCACCATACACGCCACACTACATACTGTACACATACACTACACACTCCACCATTCACGCCACACTACATACTGTACACATACACTACACACTCCACCATACACGCCACACTACATACTGTACACATACACTACACACTCCACCATACACGCCACACTACATACTGTACACATACACTACACACTCCACCATACACGCCACACTACATACTGTACACATACACTACACACTCCACCATACACGCCACACTACATACTGTACACATACACTACACACTCCACCATTCACGCCACACTACATACTGTACACATACACTACACACTCCACCATACACGCCACACTACATACTGTACACATACACTACACACTCCACCATACACGCCACACTACATACTGTACACATACACTACACACTCCACCATACACGCCACACTACATACTGTACACATACACTACACACTCCACCATACACGCCACACTACATACTGTACACATACACTACACACTCCACCATACACGCCACACTACATACTGTACACATACACTACACACTCCACCATTCACGCCACACTACATACTGTACACATACACTACACACTCCACCATACACGCCACACTACATACTGTACACATACACTCCACACTCCACCATACACGCCACACTACATACTGTACACATACACTCCACACTCCACCATACACGCCACACTACATACTGTACACATACACTACACACTCCACCATTCACGCCACACTACATACTGTACACATACACTCCACACTCCACCATACACGCCACACTACATACTGTACACATACACTTCACACTCCACCATACACGCCACATTACATACTGTACACATACACTACACACTCCACCATACACGCCACACTACATACTGTACACATACACTACACACTCCACCATTCACGCCACACTACATACTGTACACATACACTCCACACTCCACCATACACGCCACACTACATACTGTACACATACACTACACACTCCACCATACACGCCACACTACATACTGTACACATACACTACACACTCCACCATACACGCCACACTACAAACTGTACACATACACTCCACACTCCACCATACACGCCACACTACATACTGTACACATACACTCCACACTCCACCATACACGCCACACTACATACTGTACACATACACTACACACTCCACCATTCACGCCACACTACATACTGTACACATACACTCCACACTCCACCATACACGCCACACTACATACTGTACACATACACTACACACTCCACCATACACGCCACACTACATACTGTACACATACACTACACACTCCACCATACACGCCACACTACATACTGTACACATACACTACGCACTCCACCATACACGCCACACTACATACTGTACACATACACTACACACTCCACCATACACGCCACACTACATACTGTACACATACACTACACACTCCACCATACACGCCACACTACATACTGTACACATACACTCCACACTCCACCATTCACGCCACACTACATACTGTACACATACACTCCACACTCCACCATACACGCCACACTACATACTGTACACATACACTTCACACTCCACCATACACGCCACATTACATACTGTACACATACACTACACACTCCACCATACACGCCACACTACATACTGTACACATACACTACACACTCCACCATTCACGCCACACTACATACTGTACACATACACTCCACACTCCACCATACACGCCACACTACATACTGTACACATACACTACACACTCCACCATACACGCCACACTACATACTGTACACATACACTACACACTCCACCATACACGCCACACTACAAACTGTACACATACACTCCACACTCCACCATACACGCCACACTACATACTGTACACATACACTCCACACTCCACCATACACGCCACACTACATACTGTACACATACACTACACACTCCACCATTCACGCCACACTACATACTGTACACATACACTCCACACTCCACCATACACGCCACACTACATACTGTACACATACACTCCACACTCCACCATACACGCCACACTACATACTGTACACATACACTCCACACTCCACCATACACGCCACACTACATACTGTACACATACACTACACACTCCACCATTCACGCCACACTACATACTGTACACATACACTCCACACTCCACCATACACGCCACACTACATACTGTACACATACACTACACACTCCACCATTCACGCCACACTACATACTGTACACATACACTCCACACTCCACCATACACGCCACACTACATACTGTACACATACACTACACACTCCACCATACACGCCACACTACATACTGTACACATACACTCCACACTCCACCATACACGCCACACTACATACTGTACACATACACTCCACACTCCACCATACACGCCACACTACATACTGTACACATACACTACACACTCCACCATACACGCCACACTACATACTGTACACATACACTACACACTCCACCATACACGCCACACTACAAACTGTACACATACACTCCACACTCCACCATACACGCCACACTACATACTGTACACATACACTCCACACTCCACCATACACGCCACACTACATACTGTACACATACACTACACACTCCACCATTCACGCCACACTACATACTGTACACATACACTCCACACTCCACCATACACGCCACACTACATACTGTACACATACACTACACACTCCACCATACACGCCACACTACATACTGTACACATACACTACACACTCCACCATACACGCCACACTACATACTGTACACATACACTACGCACTCCACCATACACGCCACACTACATACTGTACACATACACTACACACTCCACCATACACGCCACACTACATACTGTACATATACACTACACACTCCACCATACACGCCACACTACATACTGTACACATACACTACACACTCCACCATACACGCCACACTACATACTGTACACATACACTACACACTCCACCATACACGCCACACTACATACTGTACACATACACTACACACTCCACCATACACGCCACACTACATACTGTACACATACACTACACACTCCACCATACACGCCACACTACATACTGTACACATACACTACGCACTCCACCATACACGCCACACTACATACTGTACACATACACTACGCACTCCACCATACACGCCACACTACATACTGTACACATACACTCCACACTCCACCATACACGCCACACTACATACTGTACACATACACTACACACTCCACCATTCACGCCACACTACATACTGTACACATACACTCCACACTCCACCATACACGCCACACTACATACTGTACACATACACTACACACTCCACCATTCACGCCACACTACATACTGTACACATACACTCCACACTCCACCATACACGCCACACTACATACTGTACACATACACTACACACTCCACCATACACGCCACACTACATACTGTACACATACACTCCACACTCCACCATACACGCCACACTACATACTGTACACATACACTACACACTCCACCATTCACGCCACACTACATACTGTACACATACACTTCACACTCCACCATACACGCCACATTACATACTGTACACATACACTACACACTCCACCATACACGCCACACTACATACTGTACACATACACTACACACTCCACCATTCACGCCACACTACATACTGTACACATACACTCCACACTCCACCATACACGCCACACTACATACTGTACACATACACTACACACTCCACCATACACGCCACACTACATACTGTACACATACACTACACACTCCACCATACACGCCACACTACAAACTGTACACATACACTCCACACTCCACCATACACGCCACACTACATACTGTACACATACACTCCACACTCCACCATACACGCCACACTACATACTGTACACATACACTACACACTCCACCATTCACGCCACACTACATACTGTACACATACACTCCACACTCCACCATACACGCCACACTACATACTGTACACATACACTACACACTCCACCATACACGCCACACTACATACTGTACACATACACTACACACTCCACCATACACGCCACACTACATACTGTACACATACACTACACACTCCACCATTCACGCCACACTACATACTGTACACATACACTACACACTCCACCATACACGCCACACTACATACTGTACACATACACTACACACTCCACCATACACGCCACACTACATACTGTACACATACACTCCACACTCCACCATACACGCCACACTACATACTGTACACATACACTCCACACTCCACCATACACGCCACACTACAAACTGTACACATACACTCCACACTCCACCATACACGCCACACTACATACTGTACACATACACTCCACACTCCACCATACACGCCACACTACATACTGTACACATACACTACACACTCCACCATACACGCCACACTACATACTGTACACATACACTACACACTCCACCATACACGCCACACTACATACTGTACACATACACTACACACTCCACCATACACGCCACACTACATACTGTACACATACACTACACACTCCACCATACACGCCACACTACATACTGTACACATACACTACACACTCCACCATACACGCCACACTACATACTGTACACATACACTACACACTCCACCATACACGCCACACTACATACTGTACACATACACTACACACTCCACCATACACGCCACACTACATACTGTACACATACACTACACACTCCACCATACACGCCACACTACAAACTGTACACATACACTCCACACTCCACCATACACGCCACACTACATACTGTACACATACACTACACACTCCACCATACACGCCACACTACATACTGTACACATACACTACACACTCCACCATACACGCCACACTACATACTGTACACATACACTACACACTCCACCATACACGCCACACTACATACTGTACACATACACTACACACTCCACCATACACGCCACATTACATACTGTACACATACACTACACACTCCACCATACACGCCACACTACATACTGTACACATACACTACACACTCCACCATTCACGCCACACTACATACTGTACACATACACTCCACACTCCACCATACACGCCACACTACATACTGTACACATACACTACACACTCCACCATACACGCCACACTACATACTGTACACATACACTACACACTCCACCATACACGCCACACTACAAACTGTACACATACACTCCACACTCCACCATACACGCCACACTACATACTGTACACATACACTCCACACTCCACCATACACGCCACACTACATACTGTACACATACACTACACACTCCACCATTCACGCCACACTACATACTGTACACATACACTCCACACTCCACCATACACGCCACACTACATACTGTACACATACACTACACACTCCACCATACACGCCACACTACATACTGTACACATACACTACACACTCCACCATACACGCCACACTACATACTGTACACATACACTACACACTCCACCATTCACGCCACACTACATACTGTACACATACACTACACACTCCACCATACACGCCACACTACATACTGTACACATACACTACACACTCCACCATACACGCCACACTACATACTGTACACATACACTCCACACTCCACCATACACGCCACACTACATACTGTACACATACACTACACACTCCACCATACACGCCACACTACAAACTGTACACATACACTCCACACTCCACCATACACGCCACACTACATACTGTACACATACACTCCACACTCCACCATACACGCCACACTACATACTGTACACATACACTACACACTCCACCATTCACGCCACACTACATACTGTACACATACACTCCACACTCCACCATACACGCCACACTACATACTGTACACATACACTACACACTCCACCATACACGCCACACTACATACTGTACACATACACTACGCACTCCACCATACACGCCACACTACATACTGTACACATACACTACACACTCCACCATACACGCCACACTACATACTGTACACATACACTACACACTCCACCATACACGCCACACTACATACTGTACACATACACTACACACTCCACCATACACGCCACACTACATACTGTACACATACACTACACACTCCACCATACACGCCACACTACATACTGTACACCAGTATCAGGTTGTATATTTCACCCTGAGGCCTTTAGTGATGTTCTACCTGAACCAATCCACATCTAAAGAAAGAGCGCTGCCTCACAGACAGGAATCTAATGCAGTGAAAATAAATGTCAATACTAAAGCAATAGACCCAATGAACACAATAGCCTTTATTTGTCACATATACATTAAAGCGCAGTAAAATTGTCTCTTCACATATCCCAGCTTGCACAGACGATGGGTTCAGAGCGCAGCGTGGGCCATGATACAGCGCCCCGGAGCACAGAGGGTTTAAGGGCCTTGCTCAAGGGCCCAAGAGTGGCAGCTTCACGATACTTGGGCTTGAACCCCCAACCTTTCGCTCAGTGACCCAGCACTTTAACCACTGAGCTCCTGCTCTCAATTCAACACATCTTTTTTCATTGTAGACAAAGCTGCACCACCTGCATATATCATCTCGAGCAGAACATCGATATTAACCTCATCAAATCACCCCAGGGTTTCCTGCATTTCTGTACCTTTTTCCATGCATTACAGTTTTCCTGGGAATTTTGTGTGTGTTGTGGGTTTTCATGCAAATTCTACAGGAAAGAAAAGGCAAAAGAATAAACGGTTCATGAAAAATGTTTAAAAACACTTTTGAACTCTTTTGGACAACTTCTTCAAAACATCCGTCTTGTAAACATCCTTATAAGTGTTTCTGCAACCAAATCAGTTTCTTCTCAGTTGTTGTGAAATAAAAAAACAGCGATTAAATCTCGCAATCTGATTGGTTAAAGCAACAGTTTGAGTGACCCAGAGTTTCTGTTAAAAAAAAGACTGTATGCAGACACTCCTGAGAGAAAAGCTATGAAATGAAGAGTAGCGGGAAAAATTTATTACATATTCATGGACAATAATAACATTAAAACGTAAGTCAGTGATTCTGATCGAGTTTAGACCAGTAGAGGAGATCTTGCTGGACCTGACGAACCACCATTGTGGTACACACACTGTATACACAATTAGTATGTGTGTGTAATGCTGCATTTGATGGACAATTCCATAAAAGGCAACAAGAAAGTCTAGAATAAATGACAAGACGAGAGCTAAAAGGTGAAAGTGCACCTTGTATTGTACTTAGTCTCACAGTAATGCAGCTCAGACACTGCAGTGTTCCTCTGATGGACTGTTTCTAATGAGAGGAACTCCAGCAGAACCATGAGGACAATGAGTATAAAGAGGCTCTGTAGGAGCTTGGAGCCTGATTTAGGGGTTTTCCAGGTCGATGGATTGGAAGTGAACCAACTCAGAAATCTCTGTCTGCTGCCAAGGACATAGAGGACATGTCTTCCTCTCTCTCTCTCTCTCTCTCTCTTTCTCTCTCTCTTTCTCTCTCTCTCTCTCTCTCTCTTTCTCTCTCTCTCTCTCTCTCTCTCTCTCTCCCTCTGTTTGTTTTTAGTGCTAACGATTACACACAGAGAGATTTAGCTGAGCACTACTTCAGACATTATTTTACAAACTCATCAATCAAAATGAAACTTTGGACTACTGATGAGGAGAGTGGGCGGGGCTGATAATTTTATATAGATTATTGAGCTATTTCTCTGTTCAAAATGTCTTTATTTGTTTTTGGGCATGTTTACAACGCTACTAAGAAAAATAATCAACAATCGTTTTCATGTTTTCAGCTAGCTAAAATACCCAGCTATCAACACGCAGGGGCTAGCTAACAATTAAATGTTAGCAAAAGTTCATGATTTTGATTAGCTGTTTGATACAAATTAACTACTACTACTAAAAAAAGATCAAACGTCTTTTTTGTCAAAATTTCTAGTTAGCCTGCTGTGTATTTAGCTAACAAGTGTTTACACTTAATGTTGTGGAAGTTACGCAAATATTCACACGCTCATGGGCTGCTTTTCAAATCATATGCGTACTAACTAGCTTACATCCAAGTAGGGGCTGTGTCCCAAATCTCAATTCTAGTAACATAATACAGAACTGTATTTTGCTGCAAAAACTTTAGCTATCTGAGCAGTTAGCGTTCCAATGATTACATGTTAGCATAGCTACAGGTGAATGGCTGTGTCTCAAACCACCCTACAACCATGTATTGTAGAAGAAGATAGTATATATGTTTGTGCAGAGTAAGCCATGCTCTGTGTGTGTGTGTGTGTGTGTGTGTGTGTGTGTGTGTGTGTGTGTGTGTGTGTGTGTGTGTGTGTGTGTGTGTATAGCTGGAGGGAGGTTGCAGGGTTTCAGTGCCCTCTCTATAACTTTCCCTCCAATTATCAGCACTTTCTTTTCTTTTCATCTCAGAAACAGGAAGTGTCTTTTTTTTTGTTTTTTGTTTTTTTTTTATGTCTAAAATAAAACCTCTGGAATCGTAGTAATAGCCTCCACAGCTGGATTTACCCACTGCAGCCTGTTATTATTTACTTGTTATTACTCTGCTGATTGAGTAGAAGGAGTGGAATTATCCTCTGAATACAGACGACAAACTTCACTAATCACTCCTGCTCACCCCCTGTTCATCTATCTATCTATCTATCTATCTATCTATCTATCTATCTATCTATCTATCTATCTATCTATCTATCTATCTATCTATCTATCTATCTATCTATCTATCATGTTGGTTGATCTGTCTGTCTGTCTCTCTACCCCTCCATCTGTCTGTCTCTCTACCTCTCCGTCTGTCTGTCTCTCTACCTCTCCGTCTGTCTGTCTCTCTACCTCTCAGTCTGTCCGTACACTGTTTTATATCTGTGTTTCTCCTGTATTTTGATCTGTTTGATTTTCTGTCCATCTGAATTGGTGATCATAATAAGATTCTTCTCTCTTTCTGATTTCCAGGCGTTGCTTACTGAGAGAGAAACCGGAAAGAAAGCACAAGGGAGAGAGAGAGAGAGAGAGAGAGAGAGAGAGAGAGAGAGAGAGAGAGAGACCTAGAGGAAGGAAGGCCATCTGTTAAACACATCAAGACAGAAGTCTCAGTAAGACCTCTGTGTTTTCCGTTGAGGAGAAATGATCTGGAGTGCAGTTTGGAGGCCTGTCATTAGGCCACAGGGCCTCACGCTGAGGAACCGATAGCCTCGCCACTAACGCTACAATTACTGCCTTAAAAATGGGACACAGCTAATGGAAATCATTTGATCTTCTGGCCTGAACTTTGGTGGAATCAGCAGTATTTGATGTTCCCACTGTAATACTGGAAGTCTCAGCAAAAGTAGTGTTTGTTAGCCGCTGTTTCGGGCCCCGATAACTTTATCTGGTTAATTTATTGACTAGTTTACAAGATGGCGGCAACGTATCGGATTGTGGTCAGCAGTATAAACTACTATAACAGTGTCGTTGTTGACCGACGTGTTCAGCAGACCGTGCATTACTGTAACGGACCGTGTGGAGCTATAAAACATGGACTTAGCTGCACTGTGGCGCATCGTAGCACCTGCGCCGAAATCCTGGACTCCTCTCAGATGTACGGCGATCGCTCGATGGGCTACCACGAGTCTGCGTCTAAAATGCTCGAGAACGGTGGATGTGGCCATGTCGGATTTGGTGAGGATTTCCATTATCAGGTCATTCCACGAGTGAAGAAAGGATCCACAATCCAGAGTTCAACAAGCCTGAAGGATATCACTGGTGAGGCGATCAACTTGGCCAGCGGGAAGATGAAGGAGTTCTCCTTCGAGAAGGTGAAATACTCCTCTAGTCACGTGACCTTCAGAAAAGGCAGAAAAGTAAGGCCAGACTCATTTAGCCGAAGGTCTGCTGACCTCGATGTCATCTATGGGCACTTTGGAAACGACGAAAACTGTCCACCTCAGAAACTGGCACTGGATGAGCAGAAGTTGAACCGGAGTATCTCACTGGAGCAAAACCTCAACAATGTGGCCTCATTTTATCTCAACAACCTCACAGAGGAGAACCTCATTGCCCGGATTCTGGAGAAGACCAAAACAGACAGCAATGCTTCTGGTGAAGATATCAAAGCTTGTCTGGACATCCTGCTGAAGTGCTCAGAGGATCTAAAGAAGTGCACAGACATTATAAAGCAGTGTATAAAGAGGAAGTCCATGATTGGAGATGGTGATGATTCTGGGAATTCTGATGCTATTTACAAAACCATGATGGCACGACTTTCTAGCTACCTGAAGAAACTGCCTTTTGAGCTTGATCTTGGGCAAACAGGAAGATCAGAGCACAACGATCTATCTGAACTGGTCAACACTCTTCATGGACTTCAGCAAAGACCTTTCTCACCTTTTGGGAATGAACAACCTCCTCGATATGAGGATGTGGTCCAATCCCCTCCATTAACAAAAGTCCAGACTAAACCATCATCTTGCTCGACTCTGGAGGCTCTCGATGGCACCAGAGATCTCCCAGGAAGTTTAACATCTCCTCCAAGCCTTGTTATGTCACTTCCTGCTAATGGACTGCAGTACTCCAACCTTCCATCTTCTACCAGCAGTACCACACTATCCACCCTTCATTATCCCATATCCACTGGCCGCCATGATGCCTCCTCCTCCTCCTCATCCAACAAAAAACCCTCGATGGAGACCTTGTACATTGAGGAGGATGCTGATTCAGGTCGAGTCCTAGATAGGAAGCAGGGTTCTAGTGTTTCAGAGTCCAGGCAGCTTTCAAGGAAACATGACATGATGTCAGCTCCCATTGCTCTGATCACTGACCAACATCCTGATCTCAGTAGAAATGGAACTGTATATACACCCAAAACTGAACCAGGAACCAGCCAGACCTACATGCCATCAATCAGCACAGAGTCAAGGACACTATCAAAGTCGGCTCCACGTCTAACCAGGGAAGGTGCAGATGAGATTGATAAACTATTAATGGACTTGGAGTGTCTCTCTCAGAACATACAGAAGGAACCTCCACTACCACCAAAGCAGAGGCATATAAATGCATACCAAAGAAATCTCCACAGTGGACCCCCAATGACTAACGGTCCTCCTTGTCTGAATCCAAATTCTTCTTCCATCTCGTTCTCCAAATCTTCGAATCGAAACACAGAAGAAGCCGTTGAGGAAGACGATGGTGCTCTCCTGCTACGGATTCTGGAGAGCATTGAGAGCTTTGCTCAGGAGCTTGTGGATTCCGGAGCCAAAACGGGAACTCAGTCAAAAGAGTGTGAGGTGATGCGTCTCCTTCAAGACACATTGGCAAAGACTGACATGACTTCAGAAACTGTTCCTGCACCTGAAACGGCACCAGGGCCTTCACCTCCAGCTACACCCTTAACTTTAGCTGCACCTGGACCTGTAAATGTACCTTCAGTGACTCCTGCTCAAGTTCTGAGTCCTTTTGTCCCTGGGAGAGACACAGGATCTACTATCCTCATCCAGCAGACGCCAGAGGTCATCAGGGTGAGTTCTTAAAAGATTTTTGAAGGAATGTGTTGATGAAGTGTAGTGAGGCTAGCTTTGAAAAGAGTGCTAATTTGACTAGCATTAGCAGGGAGGCTAGTCATAAAGAATGGCTTTTTTTAACTTTTGTTTTGAATGAGCTGTTTCCTGTGTGTGTTGTGGAAATCATGGAGTGAAGAAGGTTCTTTGAAGAGTTTTTGAAACTGGGCTCATGACGAGATGTTCTGCTTTACTGAATAAATGGTTAATCACACCAGGCTACGGTGTGCCAGTAACTACTAAAACACAGATCTGTTCCTCAGAGTCATGTGAGACAGACCTCTCACCATCTTCTCTCATCATCTCTCTATATCTCACTTTTTCTCTCTGTCTCTCATCCTCGCTAATCTTCTCCCAATCTCTCATCCTTTTTCTCATAATTTATCTGTTTATCTCTCATAGTCTCTCATTTACAGCACATTCACATTTATGGTATTTGGCAGATGCCTTTATACAGAGCGACTTACAATTATCACATTCATACAGCTGAGCAGATATGGGGTTAAGGGCCTTGCTCAGGGGGCCAGAAGTTACAACAAGGTGTTGCTGGGCTTTGAACTCATGACCTTCGGAGCCAAAGTCAAATGCCTTAACCACTAAATTTTCACATTTCTTTCTTTCATCTTTTCTCAGTTTCTCATCTTCTCTCAAAATTTCTCACCTTCTCTTGTAGTCTCACATAGTCTCTAATCTTCTCTTATAGTCTTTAATCTTCTCTAATCTTTTCACATAGTCTCTCATCTTCTCTTATAGTTTCTAATCTTCTCTCATCCCCACACATAGTCTCCTTTTATCTTGTCTCACAGTCTCAATATCTCTCACCTTCTCTTGTAGTCTCACATAGTCTCTAATCTTCTTTTATAGTCTCTAATCTTCTCTCATCTTCTCTTATAGTCTCTCCTCTTCTCTTATGTTCTCACATAGTCTCTCATCTCTCGTCTTTTCTCAGTCTCTCACGTCTCATTTTGTTTCCTCTTTTTCTCATGTGTCTCACTCCTGTCTCATATAGTCATTTAGTCTTTCTTTTCTTTTCTAAATTTTTTTCTTCCTCATCCTTGAAATTATTTTGTCATTCATTTCTTTCTTTCTTTTTTTATTTTATTACTTTCACTCCTTTTACTATGTTCACAATTTTTTTTTTTTACTTTCTCCTCTCTCTCTCTCTCTCTCTCTCTCTCTCTCTCTCTCTCTCTCTCTCTCTCTCTCTCTCTGTGGTTGTAAGCTTGTAAACTGATCCTCGCCTGCTATCTACAGCTCGCTATTTATGATGTTGCCATCACTCTCATCAGGAGAAGGCTTTTAGTGTGAGCACACACACACACACACACACACACACACACACAGACACACACACACACACACACACACACACACACACGCACGCACGCACGCACGCACACAGTTAAGGTCAAAATATTTTTGAGTGTTTTTTTGCAGGACAGTGTTTGTGAGTGTGTGTGAGAGAGACAGAAAGAGTGTGTGTGTGTGTGTGTGTGTGTGTGTGTGTGTGTGTGTGTGTGTGTGTGTGTGTGTGTGTGTGTGAGTTTAGCGCTCCCCCAACCTACTGTGGCATTTCACTGTGAGACTGAGTGACGCCGTGGGGAAAACGGAGCATGTGTGGGGGCGGAGTCCTGCTCGTTAACACAACACGACCAATCAGAGACGTAAACACACACACACACACACACTCTCACACACACACACACACACACACACACACACACACACACACACACACACACACACACACACACACACACACACACATACAGGGCATGGCATGAGTGTGTGTGTGACCGTGTGTATGTAGATAATTGCGTGTGTATGTATGTGTGTGTGTGTGTGTGTGTGTGTGTGGGTGTGTGTGAGTGTGTGGTCTGATGGTCTGTGCACCTCTCTAAATTGGATCTGATGATGCCTCTGTCTTTAAACTGCTCATTCCAGCAGTGTGACAGATCACTTATGAGCCGTCCGTCTGTCTGTCTGTCTGTCTGTCTGTCTGTCTGTCTGTCTGTCCATCTTTCTATCTCTCTGTTTATCCACCTGCCTGTCTATCTATCTCTATGTCTGTTTGCCCGTTTGTTCATCTGTCCATCTGTCTGTCTGTCTGTCTGCCTCTGTTTGTCTTTCTTTCCATCTGCCTGTCTGTCTGTCTGTCTGTATGATACTCCTTCTTCAGTGAGACATTTAGAGTGGGGATGTGAATGATCCCCTCCCGGCGCCTCTTCACACAGTGTTGACAGAGTGAACTGACCCACTGCACCTGTCAGGAAGTGCATTAAATCGCCATGGTGATGTGGAAGCCCTGGCTGGAACTGCCTGTGCTGCTGCTCCCATTAATCATCTGAATTCTTCTCGAGTTCAATGTTCAGGTTGTCTGTGAGTCAGGCATTGAGTCCAAAGATTCAAGCAAAGAGTCAGTGAGTCATGTACAGAAGCAGTAAATCAGTAAATCAGGCACAAAGTCCGTGATTTAAGCACATAATCAGTGATTCAGTGAGTCAGGCACCGAGTCTGTGATTCAGGCACAGAGTCAGGATTCAGTAAGTCAGGCACCGAGTCTGTGATTCAGTGAGTCAGGCACAGAGTCAGGATTCAGTGAGTCAGGCACAGAGTCAGGATTCAGTAAGTCAGGCACCGAGTCTGTGATTCAGTGAGTCAGGCACAGAGTCTGTGATTCAGTGAGTCAGGCACAGAGTCAGGATTCAGTGAGTCAGGCGCAGAGTCAGGATTCAGTGAGTCAGGCACAGAGACTGTGATTCAGTGAGTCAGGCACAGAGTCAGGATTCAGTGAGTCAGGCACCGAGTCTGTGATACAGGCACCGAGTCAGGATTCAGTGAGTCAGGCACAGAGTCAGGATTTAGTGAGTCAGGCACAGAGTCAGGATTTAGTGAGTCAGGCACAGAATCGGTCAGTTAAAGACCAAGCAAAGAGTCAGTGTTTTAATAGGGATTTTATTTTATAATTTTATAATTAGATGTGCTCTAGTGAGGCAGGACCTCAGAGAGTCAGGACCTCAGTAAGGCAGAACCAAAGTGAAGCAGAACTTCAGTAAGGCAGGACCTCAGTAATTCAGGACCCCAGTGATTTAGGACCTCTCTAAATGGTAGAACTTCCGTGAGGCAGGAGCACAGTGAGGCAGGACCTCAGTGAGGCAGGACCTCAGTAAGTCAGAACCTTTCAGTCATTCATGACCTCAGTGAGACAGGACCTCAGTAATTCGAGATCTCAGGGTAGCAGGAGCTCAGTGAAGCTGAACCTTGGGAAAGCAGAACCTCAGTAACTCAGGACCTCTCTGAGTGGTAGAACGTCAGAGAAGCAGGAGCACAGTCAGACAGGACCTCAGTGAGTCAGGACCTCAGTAAGTTGTGATCTCAGTGTAGCAGGAGCTCAGTGAAGCTGGACTTCGGGAAAGCAGGCCCTCAGGGGAGCATGGCCACAGTGAGGCAGAACTTCAGGGAGTGTGTGTGGTAAATGATTATTAAGGTGGTGATGTGGATGAGAGGTGGAGAAGACGTGAGGAACGTTGCAGTTTGTGGTTTCTCTCTCGCTATGATTTGGTCAGAAGCCTCCTGTGTGCAGCAGGACAGAGTCTCCATGCAGAGATCTGTAACCATGACAACAACACTGTTAGTGTTCTTCTTTATCGGGCTACTATAGATAAACTTCAGTGTGTGTGTGTGTGTGTGTGTGTGTGTGTGTGTGTGTGTGTGTGTGTGTGTTTATGAAAACAGACACACTCTGGTCTTTATTTACTTATCAGGCTTCTACAAACACTCTCACGGTCAGAACAGCAACATTACATCATCACTGACAGAAAATGATGTCATACTGCAGTCTCAAGAAGGAAAAACTGCAAAACACACACACACACAAACACACACACACACACACACACACACACACACACACACACACACACACACACACACACACACACACACACACACACTATTTCCGTACTTTTTTAGATTTCAGCCGAGAGTATGTGGACCCCTGACCATCAGATTGCTATGTGCTTTTTTAACCTTTCATTCCACAATAAATCTCCATTTACAGTTATAATGAGCTCCACTCTTTTTGAGAAGATGTTCCACTAGATGTTTGTGGAGATTCATTCAGCTACAAGGGTGTCAGGTCCTGATGTTGGTGAGAAGGTGAGGAAGTCTGGGGTGCAGTCAGTGTTCACATTCATCCCAATTTTCATTTTCATTACCACATCAGGATGTTTCTTTTCCAGTGTTAGAGAAGCGTTAATGAGTTCATTAGCAAATGGTGTAATGTAAGCACTGACAGCAGAGTGCTAGCATGTTAGCATTAGTTTCTCTGACAGATTGTGGGCTCTGTGTTCAGAAGGCGGCCTCTAGTGGTGCAAAGGAGCAACTATATCTGCATTACATGGAGAATAATAATAATAATTTATAGAATATTTTTTATTTATTTAGGCTGCTGTATATTATGCATAATAAATATAATAAAAAATATTTAAAATTTAAATGAACCAAAAAAGCATGTATAGTAAGTAAATAAAGAAATTGTTCTACTTTGTCTCCCCCTGCTGGTGAAAACTGGTAAAAAAAAAATCAGACATACGATAAACATTGGGTTAAAACAGATGAGCCAAATGAACTACACACTGCTGTATTATAACACACACACACACACACACACACACACACACACACACACACACACACATTCACAGAGCAGTGAATGTGTGATTGTGAGATGCAGTATAAATCATCTGTGGTAAACATATACACACACATTATGTGCTTAGAGATATGTGTTTTCGATGTGTGTGTGTGTGTGTGTGTGTGTGTGTGTGTGTGTGTGTGTGTGCAGTCTGCCTGGTACCTGGTGTAAAAATAACCTGCAAATTAGAAGCTCTGTCTGTATTTATGGCTCTGACTGCAGCCTCGGGATGCAATGCAAAGGGGTGTGGCCTTAGTAACAAACTCCGCCCCCTGATACATTAGGGGCAGGGCAAGAAAACTTATCTCATGCATGCATCCCATCTATTGTACTGTCTGTCTGTCTTTCTGCTTCTCTCTCTATCATTCTTTCTGTCTGTCTGTATTTTTATCTGTCTTTCTCTCTGATTATTCCTCTGTGCACATCTGTAGCTGCCTGTTGGAACTGTGTGTCTATCTTCAACTGTCTATCTGTTCTATATATCTAATCTTATGTCTCTCTGTCTATCTGATTATCTGTCTATTTGTCTAACCTAATGTCTGTCTGTAAATGTCTGTTTCTTTTTCTTTCCTTCTGTCTGTGTCCGTCTCTGATTGTCTGCCTGTCTGTTTGTCTGTTCTCTAGTTGTTTGTGTCTGTCGGTCTGTCTGTAACTGTATGTCTGTCTGTCTCTCTGATTGTTTGTCTCTATATGTTTGTAACTGTCTGCTTGTGTATTTGTAACTGTCTGTCTGTCTGTCTGCCAGTCTGTCTGTCTGTCTGTCTGTCTGTCTGTCTGTCTGTCTGTAACTGTCTATATGTCTTTCTCTCTAATTCTCTCTCTCTGTCTGCCTGTAACTGTTTGTCTGTAGGTCTCTCCACCTGTCTGCCAGTTGTCTGTAGTTCTAGTCTCTTTAACACACACACACACACACACACACACACACACACACACACACACACACACACACACACACACACACACACTTGCTGTAGTGTAAATCAGTGTTCTAAATGAAACTTTACTAGAAACACAGCTATACAGAATTGCTAAAGTTTGCTAGCAGGTCTGGCCTGCGAGACGTCGGCGTGGACTCTGAGTTGAAGGCATTTAGAAACTGTGCAACTGAGAGGCAGGAATGAAAACGTTGTCATTCATGTGTCCCACGTTCATCTGGGCCACATCCCAATCCTCTCAGCACACCCTCCCCTCCCTGCTAACAAGCTTTACTGCCAGCAAGGCCGCATATTAGCAGGCTAACATGTTTTAATGTTGCCAGAACTGAAGCATTTGTGGTGCTAATAAAGGCAGCCAGCAAGTCATTCCACATGCTGATTCTGCTAATTGCTATAAACTTTAGCATTAAGTTGAACTAGCATAAAAGCCCTCATGCATGATTCTGAAGGAAGAGTACAGTAAAAGTGTAGTGGAGGTGAAGAGAGTTTCTGATAGGGTGATGATCGTGAAGGTGGAAGTTGAAGGGATGATGATAAATGTCATCAGTGCCTATGCTTCACAAGTTGGCTGTGAGATGGAGGAGAAGGAAAGATTCTGGAGTGAATTAGATGAAGTGGTAGATGGTGAAGGAATGAAAGATTGGTGATTGGGGCAGACTTTAATGGGCATGTTGGTGAAGGGAACAGAGGTGATAAGGAGGTGATGGTAGGTGTGGTCTTAAGGAGAGGAATGTGGAAGGGCAGATGGTGGTAGATGTTGCTAAAAGGATGGAAATGGCAGTGGTGAACACGTATTTTAAGAAGAAGGAGGATCACAGGGTGACGTATACGAGTGGAGGAAGGTGCACACAGGTGGATTATGTTCTATGTAGGAGATGCAACCTGAAGGAGATTGGAGACTGTAAGGTGTTGGCGGGGGACAGTGTAGCTAGACAGCATCCGATGGTGGTCTGTAGGATGGTTTTGGAGGCGAAGAGGAGAGGGAGAGTGAGGACTGAAAGAAGAATAAGATGGTGGAAACTGAAGGAGGAAGAGTGTAGTGTGAGGTTCAGGGAAGAGGTCAGACAGGAGCTCGGTTTGGTGCTGGATGATTGGGGAACTACTGCAGAAGTGACAAAGGAGACAGCTAGAAAAGTACTTGGTGTAACATCTGGAAATAGAAAGGAAGATAAAGAGACGTGGTGGTGGAATGAGGAAGTGCAGGAGAGCAGAAGGAGAAAGAGGTTGGAGAAACAGAATTGGGATCGACAGAGTGATGAGAAAAGTAGGCAGGAGAACAAGGAGATGCAGTGGTAGAAGCATGGAGATGTTTAGGAGAGATGCAGTGGAGTTTTTAACCAGATTGTTTAACAGGATTCTGGAAGGGGAGAGGATGCCTGAGGAATGGAGAAGGAGTGTGCTGGTACAGATCTTTAAGAATAAGGGAGATGTGCAGTCTTGCAGTAACTACAGGGGAATTAAGTTGATCAGTCACACCATGAAGTTATGGGAAAGAGTAGTGGAAGCCAGGCTGAGAGAAGAGGTGACCATCTGTGAGCAACAGTATGGTTCCATTCCGAGGAAGAGCACCACAGACGCATTATTTGCTTTGAGAATGTTGATGGAGAAGTATAGAGAAGGTCAGAAGGAGTTGCATTGTGTATTTGTGGATTTAGAGAAAGCGTACAACAGGGTGGAGAGAGGAGTTGTGGTATTGTATGAGAAAGTCTGGTGTGTCAGAGAAGTATGTGAGGGTGGTGCAGGACATGTATGAGGACAGTGTGACGGCAGTGAAGTGTGCAGTAGGAACGACAGACTGGTTCAAGGTGGAGGTTGGACTGCATCAAGGATTGGCTCTGAGCCCTTTCCTGTTTGCAGTGGTGATGGACAGGTTGATGGACGAGGTCAGACAGGAGTCTCCGTGGACTATAATGTTTGTGGATGATATTGTGATTAGTGGTGAGAGTAGGGAGCAGGTGGAGAAGAGCCTGGAGAGGTGGAGGTACACGCTGGAGAGAAGGGGAATGAAAGTCAGTAGAAGTAAGACAGAGAATATGTGTGTGAATGAGAGGGAGGGCAGTGGAGGGGTGCGGTTGCAGGGAGAAGAGGTGGAAAAGGTGGAGGAGTTCAGGTACCTGGGGTCAACAGTGCAAAGTAAAGGAGAGTGTGTTAGAGAAGTGAAGAAAAGAGTGCAGGCAGGGTGGAGTGGGTGGAGAAGAGTGACAGGAGTGATTTGTGATAGAAGAGTATCTGTGAGAGTGAAAGGGAAAGTTTATAGGACTGTGGTGAGACCTGAGATGTTGTATGGATTAGAGACAGTGGCATTGAGTAAAAGACAGGAGGTGGAGCTGGAGGTAGCAGAGCTGAAGATGTTGAGATGTTCGTTGGGAGTGATGAGAATGGACAGGATTAGAAATGAGTTTATTAGAGGGAAGCGCATGTAGGACGTTTTGGAGACAAGGTGAGGGAGGTGAGATTGAGATGGTTTGGACATGTGTAGAGAAGGGACATGGCGTATATCAGTAGGAGAATGCTGAGGATGGAGACACCAGGTAGGAGGAAAAGAGGAAGACCAAGGAGGAGGTTTATGGATGTGGTGAGGGAAGACATGCAGGTAGTTGGTGTGAAAGAGGCAGATGTAGAGGACAGGGGGGTGTGGATACGGATGATCCACTGTGGCGCCCCTAATGGAAGCAGCTATTTGTATGCTAAACTAATGTTTATTCGTAAAAAATTATTAGCATAATTAATAATAATAATAATAATAATAATAATAATACTAACAGTTACGGTCTGTTACCCAGCGTTCGTTAGAATATCATGCTAATGTCATAGTTAATGAGATTAGCAGCACAGCAATGCTGAGCGGGCTTTGACTTAACGGCCTGTGAGATAGGAAGTAGACAGGTGTGTGTGTGTGTGTGTGTGTGTGTGTGTGTGTGTGTGTGTGTGTGTGTGTGTGTGTGTGTGAGAGAGAGAGAGAGATAGAGAGAGAGAGAGAGAGAGAGAGAGAGAGAGTGTGAGAGAGAGAGAGTGTGTGCTGCTACAATACATTCTAATAGCTTTCCCGCTGTTCTCAGCAGAGCCTTAACATGTGTGTTTGTGTGTGTGTGTGTGTGTGTGTGTGTGTGTGTGTGTGTGTATACACACATCCCAGTTGCTATAGAAACGATAATGCATCATTACGATCGGAATAATATAATCCTATCAGAGCTGCCTCACCTTCTGGCCAATCAGAGCGCAGGATTGAACGTCGTTGCAGTATAAAGTTAGTCCCGGATTGTTCCTGTCCTGAAACAATGGCAGAGTAATGTTTTGCTACAGAAGACTCTCTTCATGTAGGTTTAATGTCCTCGTGTTTCAGTGCACTAGTAGGGCACTAAATAGGAAGCAGTTCGGCATTTGGAACACGACCCAGGGCAAATTATATCGTGTATTAAAAGCTAGCCAGTGTCTACATGTCTGAGTACAAGGTTTTCAGCGCTGTTTTTACACCGACGTGAAATGTGAGAAATTGTTTATCCTTGATAGAAAGAAAAGTTTGGTGTTGGAGGGTGGGTACGAAGGGGAAAAGAGGGGGAGGGGCATCTATTAATAAGCCATTTAGCAGATTAAGCAACAGATGTTTTAGCAATTTACGTCCTATTCTGACTGCAGACGGATGCATTCTGGATGTTGACCTTTGAGTAAACACTGTAAACGTGAACTCGATGACATTCATTAAATGTGTCGATGTAGATTAGGGAGATGCCCAAGATAACCTTTTCTTCATGATTAGCTTTTCGAAGCTTTTCTATTTAACCCTGGCACAGAGCTTAGGTTTGTTTTGTTTTTTAATTAGCTTCAGGGTTAGCATTTACTGTCTGCGAGCACTAGGGGGTGCAAAATGAGGTGTATCAGCTTTAATTGCTAACATTTAGATTTAATGTTTGCTGTCCCAATTAGATGTGAGAGATTGTTGTCATGTTTGTGTTTGTGGGCGTTTGTCATTTGTAAATTATTGCTAATGTTTCAGTTTGTGTTCACATAATTTGTTACATGCTTTACAATTTACAACAATTTGTAAAACTGAGGGAAGGTGAATTGTGTATATGTTAGTCAGAAAAAACGAGGCTCCTGATTGGCTGGTTGAGTGATGCATCAACATGGTTAGCTTTTGTTCATACACCTTTTGTTAATCAGACGAGCTGATGGTGGCGTTTCCGTGGTTGCTGATCCGCTCGATGGCGTCAAACGTGGCAAGATTCTCTTCCCTGGAATCTGAAGCGTTTGATATTTGTTGAACAGCTGCCGTAGAGTCAGGGCAGCAGAGCAGGGAATTCTGGGATAGCTATGTGCAGCTGAAATGTCAGGAGGCCTGGTGTACACAAGTTATTTATACAACTGAAAAGAAAGAGGAGAAGAGCTGCAGGACTCGAGCATGTTGGTGAAGGGTTTGCGATGGTATGGTATGTGGGTGTGGGTGTTGGGGGCCGGGGCAGGGGAAGGGGGTGGATTATAGGGGCTTGTGGGTTGAGTTATGCAAAAGCATTAAAGTTCCTCATGGTGTGCTCTTTGCATAAAATAGGCAACTGAGGACATAAAACATGATTCTGCTGCAGTCCTCCATCATGGTAAACCCACACTGCCACTAGAGGGCAATACACCTGTCTACACGTACCTGTTTAGCTGTACATGTCGCTATCTGTGTATGCCTTTATCTACACCTGTCTATCTATACTTATGGAAGAAACTATGAGAAGGCCCAGACTTGAAAGGGAACCCATCCTCATCTGGCTGACAAGAGATTATAAATCATTACACTTCCTCAAGTCTATACTATAAAAACAGTACTGGGTGTGTTGAACAGACTTTCAGTACAGGGTCTTTCAGAGTCAGGGTCATGTTTGATTTGATTTTAAGCTTCAGCTTTGAGGTGCAGGTATCTGTATTAAGTGCTTCACTGTATAAATAATGAGACTTGATTGCAAACTGTGGTACCATATAACTTGATCTCATGTCCAACTTTAAGCACTCCATGTGGGCCATCCTTTGCAGCAGCAAGTAATTATCAGGTAAAGAAGGCTACAAGAAGCAGTAGGGCATTAGGATGGGCCAGGCAAGTCTGGAAGGCCAAAAGAGTCTGGGTCATCAGTATTTCAGCAGACAGCAGGACTAAAATGTGTATTCATAACGTCATAGCTCTACTATTGTCTTGTTTAAGAAGCTGTTCAAGCAAAGAATAAATGGAAAAGCCATAAGGTAACACAGGCCTGAGCACAACCTGGGATATAAAGCAGCCGGCTGCTACACCATCAACAAACCTGATTAAAAAGTCTTAAACAGTTAACCTGAACTTCCTGTGCCCCACAAACACTCCAGTTTACACCTTTAACTAAGAGTAAAGCTATTAAGTGGTGGCTCCAGCGGTTAAGGCGCTGGGTTGCCGATCGGAAGGTCTGGGGTTCAAGCCCCGGTATCGCCAAGCTGCCACTCTTGGGCCCTTGAGCAAGGCCCTTAACCCTCTATGCTCCGGGGGTCCCTTACGAGGGAAATATCAAGGTCCGTGACGTCGGAGTGATGTGGGGCCGCCTTCCTGTGGGCTCACCACCTGCAGGAGGGACCGTAAGGGACGGTGCTGTGAGGATTGGGCAGCAGTCGAAGGCGGGGGCCTGCTTAGACCCGAATTACGGATAAGCGGGAGAAAATGAATGAATGAATGAATAAAGCTATTAACCAGAAGCTTGACCAGACATATAGGTCCAAGTCTTAATCTTCAGTTGGAAGATTGTTTAAGTGGAGCTTTGTAATAAAAAATCTCTGCCCCTTGCTGTAGTCTTAATTATTCTAGGTACTAATAAAGAGCCTGCACCATTTCAAGCACCTTTTTAAAACTGGCAGCTGCTGCAATGTGGATAAGACAGGGGTGATCTGGTCCTATTCTCTGGTTCTAGTAAGAACTCTTGATGCTGTGTTCTTAGTAAAAGTGCTTCTCTCTTGTCACAATTTCATTTGTAAAAAGTTACTAGGGATCCGTCGCCTACAGTTGTTTACACTATTCTTGACTTTTCTTCAACTGTTGTCTGCATCTTGATTTGCTGAAACGTAGAGCTGTGTGTTGCCAGTGTAGAAGTGGATGGTAATACCATGCTTATAAATAATTGAACCCAGAGCTTTAGAGCAATAGACCACAGAACAGAAGATCAAGACCAACATTTACATAATAATGACGGTCAGGCAAATGAAACTTGATCCAGGAGAGAGCCATTACTTTAACTCCAAAAACGGTGTGCTTGTACCTGTGTATCTAAATATGTATATTCCAATTGAAATTTGTGTATTTACGAGGTGCTATCAAAATGTTTGGAGACTAATAGTGTAACTGATGCTGTTCTGACCCACATGCGTTCCCACATGTGCGATTTCATCACAGACAGCAAGTAAGAACAAAAAAGCAAATGTGAATTTCTGAGTGAAACTTGGCAAATCCGCCAGAGATTGATGTGAGGTACGTTTGACATACGAAGATGTGCAACGAGTCAGTCGAGGTTCCCTTCAAGAGCAAAATAACTTTACTGGAAGACCATCGGCAGGAAGCTGAACCCTCTAAAATGTCGAAACAATTTAGCAACAATCCACACGATCTCACTTCCGCATACACTTCCCAAGTTTGACTTCACCCTCTTTCCCAAGATGTAGATTCAGTTTAAACAGAGATCCAGTGCGAATCATAGACTTTCAGGACATGATCCAAAAGTAGGCTGGGAGCTAAATTACTGTACAAGCGTACTATTTTTAGGGTGATAGTGTGTAAGCGTAGATAAATAAAGTACTTTTTTTCAAACCTTTTTGATACCATCTCGTATACATGAGCTATATCACAGAGCTGTAGTCATAGTCCCTATACACCCCATCTATGTATATACCTATGCACCCCGATTTTATACTCTGTCTGTGTTTACTTGTGTATTAATTTCTGTATCCGTCAATACCTGTCTAAACACGTTTATCTGTACCTATCTTTAGCTCTCTATACTGATGTAGATTATTGATGTAAAGTTAATATCATTATGTCAACATATTTCTGCAAATATTGTTGACTTAATGGCACACAGAAAGAAAATCAGCAGCTTAGATTGCCCTGTTAATGTCTCTGTTTTGCCCTGCGAATCCAAAAGTGCCCCCTGTGAACCCACTGAAGCTCGGCATCCAAGGACCTCAGTCCGAGCTGCTGCTTTTCTCTCCATTCAGTGAGTGTGTAAACATGGTAAAGTCCACATCAACACGCAGTTCTTCAACGCTCTTAACTTTGGCTCTCTCTAAATGGGTCGGGGGTGGGTGGGGTGCTTTTCTTTAATTTCCCTTTCCCATAATGCACCTTTGCTGATCCAGGCACACAGATATCTGACACAGCTGTCCCCCCCACCCCACACCCATCCGTGCCCTCTTGTGCTTGTCAGGACAGAGCAGGCTGAGATCAGGGACTCGTCTGGGATTCAGACCCTCACTAGGGTCATGTTTCGCACAGTTGGGATCCACCGGTGGTGCACTTGTGCACAAGTCGTGTTTTTGCGTTTGTGAGAAAGCGGGCAGGAGCCTGAAGGCCGCGTCTCACTGTGGCGATGCTCCTGAGCTTTCCTGCTGGCTTTCGATTCTCCAGGAATCCCTCCATGTGTCCAGATCCAGAAGGTGGGAGTGTGTGGACAGGAGCTTGTAAGCAGAGATTTTGAAGGGTGTGTGGTTAGCGTGTAGCGTGGAGGGAGCAAAGCAAGGCCGTAGGAAGGCTGTAGAGAGTGACCTACAACCTTCTAAGGCGGAAGTCACAGAGGACTTTGGAGTTTGTTTCGCCACTTTGGCCGGTCGGACTTCAATCGATCTCTCCCTGGACTTTGCAACTATGATGATAAAGGACTCTTCGCTCAGGGAAGACCCTGACCTGCGGGGGGAGCTGGAGTTTTTGGCAAGAGGCTGTGACTTTGTCCTGCCATCACGCTTCAAGAAAAGGCTCAAATCTTTCCAGCGAGCACAGGTCAGTTCGAGAATAAAATAATACAACAAAAAGCAAAGGCTAACTTGCACATGCCGGGGAAGACAAAACTATTCACAGGCAGATACCAACAGAGCTATTAATAGGGGTGACAGGAATACAGTGTCCGAGTGAATGTGGTGTACAGGAGGGGGGGGGAACTGCGGGGGCAATGTCCTCAGTCACAGCTGTTGTGTTCAATACACTCAAGTCCAGTTTCTAAGTGCACTAACAAGTGCGGTTTCAATTTCAATTTTAGATATTAAACACTAATCAGGTTGTTTGTGTAAACAAATTGTTCAGTAAAAACGCGTTCTGATTGGCTCAGAGCGGCAGAAATAACACAAGTTAGAAGAAAAGAGGAAAGGAACAGATTCATTGATAACTGTTTTTTTATTGATATTCCCCTTCTGAAATCAGATGGTCCAGTAATGCTGGAATCAAACTCTTGGACTCATTATGATCTTCACAATGTTCTAATGAATGTATGATTAAGAATCCACTGCTAGATGCCGAAACACCTAAAAAACAAACATCAAACTTAAAGATAATTGCCGTTTAAATCGTTTATCTGAGGAGATGATCTTTATCTTCATTACTTCATGTTACTGTAAAACTAAAACTTCTTTTACTCAGTTCCACACACACACAGAGATGTGGAGTATGCCTCTCGGTCTTGAGGCATTTCCAGGAATGTCTGTTAAGATAATGATCTTCAGAAAAAATGGAGAAATGAATGTTATAACAACTTGAAATCCAGTCGTTACTCGAGTGATGTTTCCGGTTCCAGATGATTCTATATAACAGAGTTTAAACTTGGTGTGTTTCTTTTATATAGAATCTTCTGGAAACAGAAACATCACACAGGTAACGACTGAAGGATGTCTGGGATCTGAGGATCTTCATCAGTTCTTCATAACTAGCAGTGCTCCGATTGTTGCAGTAATATTTTACAAAGAGTTTAACTTTACAATAATATCTGAAACATGTATTTAACTTTTTCATAAAAGTCCTCAACACATTCAGCTCGGAAAGTTGGGCAGATTTTATTGCTTAGAAATGAACTGCATCCTACATGGCATTTGAATGGCATTTGAGCAGTTAAGGGCCTTGCAGGGGGGCCCCATCAGGGGCAGCTTGGAAGTGCAGGGATTTGAACACAAGACCTTCTGATTGGAAGTCAAACACATTATCCACTGAGCTAAAACTTCTTCAACTGCTGCTGGAAAGCAAACGTTTGCATACTGTGGAATTCTGATCACATTGTAACTTTTTATTTATTGTACCAGCATTTTTCTCGTCATTCTGACTTAGATAATAACATGTTAAATAAATACATGCTAACTTGCTAAATTGTTAGCGTTCACGTTGGCAAACAAGTGTTCGTATGGTTCTTCATGTGTGTGTTTCTCAACGCTAAATTTCTTGTATATATAAAACAGTGTTCCCGATTATATTGAAGGAGAACTGATGAATAACCTGAGGTTAAACACTGGCTCCCAGACTCTGTAGTGTGAGTGGTGTGAAACACACCTGCCTGTGGCCTTTAAATGAGCAGATATTTACCCTTCAGTTGAGGTGTGATGGTCCTTGGAGAGACAGAAAAGCGAGTTAGCCGTCAGCTGTGCATAACCCGAGGTGTCCGGAGTGTAAATTAGAAATCAGAGTGTGTGCATGCCAGACTTTAAGACCGAAACAGCATGCTTGCCCTCTCTCTCTTTCACACACGCGCACACACACACACACACACTCTCATACACACCCTCGGTTAGTAAACGACACACTCCATTCAGTACATACTGACCAAGAAAATGAGACAGAACCAGCAGGAACATCACTCTGAAATACCGGAACAATAGAAGGGACATGGACATTACAGTGATAAAGTACAGCTCATAGTGTGACTATGTCATGATATTCAGGTACTAATACACAGTAATCTCCTCTAATACAGTGTCCCTGTGCACTCTTTAGTCAGAGTTATGTACTGTAGGATCGTTATCGAGAGCCCTCGTGCACTGAACCTCGTGTTCATAGTGTTGTGTTTTTAGTGAAGTATTTTCTGGGCTGTGTTTAAAATAGGACTCTCGCCTACGCTTGAGACTCGTGTGCACTATGAAGTGCACTAATACAGAGCAGGGAGTTCACCTTCCTTCTTACTGAGAGGGAATTGGAATGAAGGGTTTAGAACATGTTACATGTGGATACGTGGGATTATGTTTCACAATGTTACATTGTTTACATGGTTACAGTGTTGTGTTACATTGTTTTTCATTTTTAGTGTTACACTGTTGCACTGCGTTACACTGTTACATCACATTTCATGGTTATAGAGTTACTGAGCTTTTTATAGTTGCATTATATTAGTGTACTGTGCTACAGTGATACATTGATTTTCACAGTGTAACACTGCATTACATTGGCACACTGTGTTACACTGTGTTACACTGTTACTGAGAATTTCATGGTTTCAGTTACAATGTATTTTAGAGTTACACTATTACATTGCATTACATTGGCCCACTGTGTTATGCGGTTCCTTTGAATTTAATTGTTACAGTGTAACATTGTGCCTTGTGTTACACTGTTGCACCGTTACACTGTAGCATTAAATTACACTATAACTTTGTCACAACTAGAGGTCGACCGATTCATTGTTGATAGTCGATCGCTGGAACTGTCGTCTTTCTGTCAAAAACTATACCAGTAGTTTTGCCAGCTTCCAGTCTGCTGTCATTATGATAGCGGCCTCTAGAGGCGAATCATTGAGTTAGTTTGTACAAGTGAGGCTGCATGCTGCATGGAGAGCACAATATAATATTTAATATTTATAATTTATTAACTATATACTTTTATTAATCAATGTTTATATTTATGTTTACATTATTTTGCACATTTTCACGATTCAGTACTATTTTACATGGAGTGTTTTTTTTTTTTTTTATCTAGTATCCATTTTAAAATCGATTGTTGGATTTATAATTTATCAGCGAGTAAGATCCAAGCTAGCTCTCGCTATCGGGAAAATCCGCAATCGATCTTCTAGTTATTAACATTACATTGCATTTAATTGTTACAATGTTACATTGTGTTACATAATCCCTTACTTTGTGCTACACTATTGCGTTGTATCACAGTGTTACCTGTCACATTGTATTGCCTTGTTACACATTGTATTACACACTGTTACACTGTTACAGCATGCACTACAATATTACACTGATTTATAATGATACTGTTACGCTTTACATTCCTAACAGTGTTACACAGTGAAAGTAAATTTGTAGTCTAACCTTTTTATAATAGTGTTGTTACAGTACATATGGCGTTACACTATGTGTATTTTACCGTTACATTATATTGTGTTGACTTGGTGACAGTGTAAGGCAATGTAACAGTGTTACACCATTCAGTTGTGGGTAGTGTTACATTAGAGTGTTACTACGTTGTGTTACACTGATCCAGGAAAATCCCAGAGGCTTTTTGTGTATAAAATGTGATTTCTATCCAAATTGAAAGTGATATAAATGTAATCTGAAGCAGTTTACGCTGTGTGGATGTGTGAATGTGATGCAGTGACGAAACACAGTGAACAGTAATGGAGGTAATGAATGTCTCAGATGTAGAACTGCTTCAGAATCATGATTTACCATTTCGTGGATGTTGATGGTGGTGGTGATGATGATGATGATGATGATGATGATGATGATGATGATGATGATGATGATGATGATTTATAATGTTTCCTGGTTTCATCTTTGTTACTGAGATTTAAACTTTAACACTTTCACAATTTTTCATCGCTCAGTTTGATGATGAATTCTTGCAAGTGAAATATTTTCCAGCAGGAAATTTTATTTCACTTTTTGTGAAAACGTTTTTATCTGCAAAAAGAAAATGTTATCCATCGTGTTTGTTTGTAGATGTCTTTTCCTGGTAAATATATATTTGTGAAGCTTCCAGTTATTATTTGTAGTCTGATCTGATCTGATCTGATCTGATTTCTTGCCCAGTTCAATAAATCATGTTGAATATGCTAATTAGATGCTCATTGATAATAAACGCTTAAACCTGTTTCTCTGCATCTCTCTTTTTTAGATCCAGCCAGAGAAGAAACCCGTCTCTCCTCCTCCTCCTCCAATCCCTCGTTCCCCCTCTCCTCCTCCACCTGCCCCCCCTCCTCCCTCCGTTAACATTCCACGCTTTTATTTTCCCACGGGTCTCCCAAACCTCACTGTTAATATCGACGAGGCCATTGGGAAAGTCGAGGCGGCCTTCACCAAGCTGCAGGAGGAAAAAGCAGACATCTACGAGATGGCCAAGATCGCCAAGGTGATGGGAAAGGACTGGGAGAACATTGCCTGATTATTCTCATGTCTTTTTTACATTCTTATCATTGATCAGATGCTTTATGGGGAAAATCGTACTAACAGAGACTGTGTGTTTTTGCTCAGGCATGCGGGTGTCCGCTGTACTGGAAGGCCCCGATGTTTAACTGTGCAGGAGGAGAGAGGACTGGCTTCGTCTCCGTCCATTCATTTATTGCCACATGGCGAAAGTGAGTCAACTTTAAAACTTTTACACAAATAACACAACATTTGGGGAAAACGTGAAGTCGAGGGACAGATCCAATCGATATGTGCTTTTTGGGCATCGCATTCCACATTTACTCCCAATTCACTCTTATATTTCACTCCACTCTTCTGAGAAGATGCTTCTCCAGATGTTGGAGTGTGCTTGTGGACTTTGTGTTCATTCAGCCACAAGTGTAGTGTAGTAAAGTCAGGTACTGGTGTAGGTGAGAAAGTGAGGAGGTTCCTGGGGTGCAGTCAGCGTTCACATTCATCCCAAAGGCGTTTAGTATGGTTGTAGCTCTATAGCAGAACATTCAAGATCTTCCTCTTCAAAACATTTGAAGCATCTTAATGGAGCTGGCTTTGTGCACAGGGGCATTGCAATGCTGGAACAGGTTTGGGTTTCCAAGTTCAAGTGATGGCAAAATTGTATTATACAGCATCCAAAGACATCCGAAGCTTCTGTCAATATAATGTATGTGTGTATGTGTGTGTGTGTGTGTGTGTGTGTGTGTGTGTGTGTGTGTGTGTGTGTGTGTGTGTGTGTGTATGTATGTATGTATGTATGTATGTATGTATGTATATGACGTAGACATGATGTTCCAAATGTCAGTAGCAAAACTCTGTTTGGCCTCAAACCAGCTATCAAGCATTAAATGCTACCTGCTGTGGATCTTGAAAGATTGTCCTGGACCTTCATTAGATTTAGTTGAATTAGTGTTCAGGCCTAATATGACCAAAACGTCCAAAATCATGATTAATCCTTACACCTGCGAGAGCTGCGGAATTACAGCATGTCACATGTCCTTAAGAACGAAAACACAAGCCAAGTCTGGTGACCAAAAGATCTTAAACTTTTGTTTTAGGACCATATTATCCATTGTTATTGTATTGGACTGAGTTTATTGTTAAACTAAATCTATTTAATTCCATTTTATTTGCATAGTGCTTTTAACACTGTCACAAAGCGGCTTCTTGGAAACAATTCGATTGAGAATGTAATTATTCCTAATGAGAATCTACCTGAGAGCATATGAAGGAGGAACCTTGAGAGAAACCAGATTTAAAAAGAAACCCGTCCTCACCTGGATCACGTCAGACAGATGGTGTCATTATAGTAAACAGGGTTGAGTGAAGATACAACAAAATGTTTTTTTTTATTTATAAAATACCAAATATCTTAAAAATAAACTACAAAATACAGCAGCCAGACCAGATATCGAAATAAACTACTGTATTTTTTTCTATTTTAAAAATACTAAAATATACTTTTACAAGGGAGCATGAAATTTCTTCACAAACCTTCCATCAATTTGATCTGTTCCTCAGCATTACACTCAGTTGATTTAGTAAACAATGTTTGATAGCAGCTGCTTTTCTCTGGTGGAGTCACACAATAAATCTGACACATGTAGTTACCAGATCAAATATTCACATATAAACATCCCTGTGATCTCAGAGATGAAGGTCAGTTTTAAAGTAACCAACAGGTTCATGTTGAACAAATCATAATTTAATTTTGATAACAAAGGGCTGATTTACATCAGTAACATCGACTCAATAACAAACTTCATCAAAAGTCCTTCATCAGAAGACGACTGATGGCACCTGCAGCTTCTATCACCTGTAGCTTAAATCAAATATTTATTTATCGATCATCAGACGTCTGTTTGAAAGCTGCCAGCTGCAGGTTTCTTCACCACCTTCTTCCATATGGATCACTTTTCTGTTCTGATCTCAACA
>NC_139581.1:1039281-1049281 GCF_946808225.1 Silurus aristotelis
GACAGAGTGATGAGAAAAGTAGGCAGGAGAACAAGGAGATGCAGCAGATAAAGAGGGATGTGGTGAAAGCCAAGGAAAAGGCATATGAGGAGCTGTAGGAGAGGTTGGACACTGAGGAAGGAGAAAAGAATTTGTAGCGATTGGCCAGGCAGAGGAACCGAGCTGGGAAGGATGTGCTGCAAGTTAGAGCAATAAAGGATGGAGATGGAAATGTGTTGACTAGTGAGGAGAGTGTGTTGAGAAGATGGAGGGAGGATTTTGAGCAGCTGATGAATGAGGAAAATGAGAGAGAGAGAGAGAGAGAGAGAGAGAGAGAGAGAGAGAGAGAGAGAGAGAGAGAGAGAAGGTTGGATAATGTGGAGATGTGAAGCAGGAAGTGTATAGGATTAGTAAGGAGGAAGTGAGAGCAGCGATTAAGAAGATGAAGAATGGAAAGTCGGTTGGACCAGATGACATACCGGTAGAAGCATGGAGATGTTTAGGAGAGATGCAGTGGTGTTTTAACCAGATTGTTTAACAGGATTTTGGAAGGTGAGAAGATGCCTGAGGAATGGAGAAGGAGTTTGCTGGTACCGATCTTTAAGCATAAGGGAGATGTGCAGACCTGCAGTAACTACAGGGGAATTAAGTTGATCAGTCACACCATGAAGTTATGGGAAAGAGTAGTGGAAGCCAGGCTGAGAGAAGAGGTGACCATCTGTGAGCAACAGTATGGTTTCATGCCGAGGAAGAGCACCACAGATGCCTTATTTGCTTTGAGAATGTTGATGGAGAAGTATAGAGAAGGTCAGAAGGAGTTGCATTGTGTGTTTGTGGATTTAGAGAAAGCGTACGACAGGGTGGAGAGAGGAGTTGTGGTATTGTATGGAGTCAGGTGTGTTAGAGAAGTATGTGAGGGTGGTGCAGGACATGTATGAGGACAGTGTGACAGCAGTGAAGTGTGCAGTAGGAACGACAGACTGGTTCAAGGTGGAGGTTGGACTGCATCAAGGATCGGCTCTGAGCCCTTTCCTGTTTGCAGTGGTGATGGACAGGTTGATGGACGAGGTCAGACAGGAGTCTCCCTGGACTATGATGTTTGAGGATGATATTGTGATTAGTGGTGAGAGTAGGGAGCAGGTGAAGAAGACCCTGGAGAGGTGGAGGTATGCGCTGGAGAGAAAGGGAATGAAAGTCAGTAGGAGTAAGACAGAGTACATGTGTGCAGGGAGAAGAGGCCATGAATTAACATTTTCTACAGTTTTCAACAATCTTTTGATTGAAAATAGCTGGCTGAATTAATTAGCTAGTGTGTGTGTTTGTGTGTGTTTGTGTGTATGTGTGTGTATGTATATGTGTGTGTGTGTGTGTGTGTGTGTGTGTGTGTGTGTGTGTGTGTGTGTGTGTGTGTGTGTGTGTGTGTGTGTATACAGACTCTGGCCCTGTTGGAGGAGGAGGACGATATTAATCAGATCACAGATTATTTCTCTTATGAACATTTTTATGTCATTTATTGTAAATTCTGGGAGCTCGATACCGACCACGATCTCTTCATTGACCCCAAAGATCTCTCTCGCTACAATGACCATGGTGAGCTCATTTACATACACACACACACACACACACACACACACACACACACTATGGTTTTTCCATTCATTTAACTTGAGAAAATTCAATTCTTTCAAAAGCAACACTATAAAAGTTTACAGTTTGAAAAACAACCCAATACAAAGCATAAAAGATTCAACTCTAATATTTAAAAAATGCTAATTGTAATATGAGAAATAAATGTAAATAAACACCTGTCCATTGGTACGGGCTTCTTTCTTAACATCCCATTCGACAGTGAGTCTCCATTTACTGTTATAATGAGCTTCACTCTTCTGGGAAGATGTTCCACTAGATGTTTGTGGAGATTCATTCAGCTACAAGGGTGTTAGTAAAGTCAGGTAGTGATGTAGCTGAGAAGGTGAGGAGGTTCCTGGGGTGCAGTCAGCGTTCACATTCATCCCAAAGGTGTTCAAAAGTGTTGGAGCTCTATAGCAGAAGATCTTTCTCACACTTCCAACCCATGGTAAGCAGATCAAGTTTTTCACTTGAACAACAAAATTTCATGCTCCTGCCTACAAAGACATCAGATACAATTGTGTGGCAATTTTATATATCTATACAGTGGTGTGAAAAAGTGTTGATTTCTCATTTGTTTGCATGTTTGTCACACTTCAATGTTTCAGATCATCAAACTAATTTAAATATTAGTAAAAGGTAACACAAGTGAACACAACATGCAGTTTTTAAATGAAGTTTTTTATTATTGAGGGAAAAACACAACACTTTTCTTTTCCTACAGTTTGTTATGTTACAGTTTTATTCCAAAATGAATTAAATTAATTACTTTCCTCAAAATTTTACAAACAAAACCCCGTAATGACAACGTGAAAGAATTTTGAAGGCTGAAGGCTGTGAAAACGTATGTACATGTAAATCTTTTCTTTTTTATTTATAATAAATATGCAGAGATTTTAAACAAACTTCTTTCACCTTGACGTTATGGGGTTTTGTTTGTAGAATTTTGAGGAAAAAAATGTAATTCAATCCATTTTGGAATAAAGCTGTGCAAAATGTGTAAAAGTGAAGCTCTGTGAAGACTTTCCGGATGCACGGTATATGGGGGCGGACGCAGTGACTTACATTTATCTCATTCATACAACTCAGCAGCTAAGGGGTTAAGGGCCTTTCTCAGGGGCCCAGACTGGGATTTCACCTCATGATTTTTAGATCCAAAGTCCAATGCCTTAACCACTAAGTTACCCATCTCCCCACATATTTTTATATTAATTTCAATATATTTTATATAAAAATATATTTTTATTTCTTTAATTTATTACTTTCTGTTACTTGTCCTAAAATACGTTTGTTACGTGACGCTGCAGTTTCCCAGGAATGTCTTTTTCAAACCTCAGCAGAGTTAAATATTGTGAACGCTATCATGTTCCTTCAGCTCTGAGTGTGTGTGTGTGTGTGTGTGTGTGTGTGGCTCTGGGGGGTGGTGGTGGTATATTTTTGAGCCAGTGTGATATTTTTGACGTGCTCCTCACCCTCTGAATGTTCCTGAAGGTAAGTTTAGATGATGCAGTAAAAAAAGGTGGTTTGTGGTTCGTGCTGAAATGTGCTTTATATCATTGCAGCTTCATCCAGCAGGATCATCGGAAGGCTTTTCTCAGGAGCTGTTACTCGGTAAGAGTGCAACAACACACACACACACACACACACACACACACACACACACACACACACAATCATATTACACCGAATATTAGAATTCTCACTCACTTGTAGCCATAATAGCATATATATGTGTGTGTGTGTGTGTGTGTGTGGGTGTGTGTGTGTGTGTGTGTGTGTGTGTGTGTGTGTGTGTGTGTTTCAGAGGAATCTCTGTCCAGAAAGAAGGGCGTATGAGTTATGCCGAGTTTGTGTGGTTCCTCATCTCAGAAGAGGACAAGAAGAACCAGACGAGGTAACTCAAACATGTGGTAAAGTAAAGAACCCTAAATTCTAAAGTCTTATACATAATGGAGATGATGATGATGATGATGATGATGATGGTGTGTGTGTGTGTGCAGTATAGAGTACTGGTTCCGCTGTATGGATCTGGATGGTGACGGCGTCCTCTCTATGTATGAGTTGGAATTTTTCTATGAGGAACAGTGTGAGCGGATGGAGGGGATGGGAATAGAACCTCTTCCCTTCCAAGATCTACTGTGCCAGATGCTTGACCTCGTCAAACCAGAGAGCTACGGTCAGTAACAGTTCAAAGGTCGAATGTCTCACAGGGAATCGTTACGCTGTAGCGATCCTGAGTCAAGCGAATTTTAAATGTAATACATTTGATTGACTGCCAAAAAACTTATAGGACTGAACCCATGTTACAAAATGAGCGAGTAACTTTTGAAAAGTAATGTTCATATAATAATAATATCAAAAGTAACATTCTTTAACATAACCTATAGGTAAAGTACTGAAAAGTAAAGCTCAAAATGCTCAAATGTAACACTCAAAAGTAACACTAATGTTACGCCTTCTAATGTAACACTATGTAATCTAACACTACTGTAGCATCCTTTCGAAAGTAACAATCACAAAGTAACGTTCTATTGTAACACTCAAAAATCCCACTCTTTTGTAGCGTCCTCTATTTTAACACTGTTTACTGTAACCTCTAATGTAACACTTTCAAAAGACTCTTAATGATCTCTCCTGTAACCTTCTCAGAAGTAACAGCTCCTAATGTACCACATTAATGTAACTCTACTGTAAAATTTTAAGTAACACTCTTGTATAACTTTCTTAAATGTAACTCTCTAATATAAGGGGAGTGGTGGCTCAGGGGTTAAGCTTCTGGGTACTAACCTGAAGGTCGGGGGTTCAAGCCCTAGTATCGCCAAGCTGCCACTCTTGGGCCCTTGAGCAAATCGCTTAACCCCCCTGTGCCCCTGTAACCTCTCAAATGTAAAGCTCTTTAACGTAACACTCTTATATAATGCTCTCTAATGTCACTGTGCAAAATGTAAATAAAAACAGAATGCAATCATTTACAAAACTCACAAATCCATATTTTATTTACTATAGAACATAGAAAACATATCAAATGTATAAACAGAAAATTTTAAGGAAGAAATAAGGTAATTTTTTTATTTGATGGCTGTAACACGTTTTAAAAAATTTGGGAAGGGGAAACAAAAGTCTGAAAAAGGTCTTCTTCTTCTTCTTCTTCTTTTGGTTCCCCCATTAGGGGTCACCACAGCAAATTATCCATCTCCAAACTACTCTGTTCTCTACATCTGTCTTTTTCAAACAAACCACCTGCATGTCTTCCCTCACCTCATCTATAAACCTCCTCCTTGGTCTTCCTCTTTTCTTCCTTCCTGGTTGCCCCATCCTCTGCACACGTCCTCTGCACACGTCCTCTGGACTAAAGAGGAGAGGGATCATCTGAATTGTTAACAGCGTTCAGTTCAAAAAGCCGCATCTTGATGGTATGGTGGTGCATTAGTGCATGTGGAATGGCCAGTTTGCACAATCGGAAAGGTTCCATCAATGCTAAATATAATGCTAATGCTAATGCTATATACAGGTTTTCAGGAAAGGTCCTGCATATTTGACCAAGACAATGCTAACTGCATACTGCAATTATCACACCAGCATGAGTTCGCAGTAGTAGAGTCCGGGTGCTGAACTGGTCTGCCTGCAGTCTAGAACTTTCACCTTTTAAAAACATTTGGAGCATCATGAAACAAAAAACACAACAAAGGAAACCCAGAAGTGTTGAGCAGCTAGAATCCTGTATCAGACACATATGGGAGAACATTCCTCTCCCAAAACTTCAGCAACTGCTCTCCTCAGTTCTCAGATGTATTCAGACAGAAGACATGATTCTTCACAGTGGGAAACATGGTCCTGCACCTAAGATGTGTTGCAGCCATCAAATTCATAATTACCTTAATTTATCCTTAAAAATGTACATATTCACATTTCAAACATTTATTATGCTTTTTGTTTCATTGTGAATAAAATATGGATTTAAATTATTTTCTCAGAAGTAACGCCAGGAAAAGTGATGCTTTCATGTGTGAACGTAACACTGCTGAACCAAACAATAATGTAGAGGATATAATCACTATTTCACTAGTTCAGTGTGTTTGTGTGTGTGTGTGTGTGTAGGTAAGATCACGCTGCGTGATCTGAAGCGCTGCAGGATGGCCCACATCTTCTTCGACACGTTCTTTAACTTGGATAAATACCTGGACCACGAGCAAAGAGATCCGTTCTCTGTACAGAAGGTCCGTCAATTAGTTCTTCAGGTTCTACCTCATATCTACCCATCTATATACTGTGTGTCTTATGCACTAATATGTGTGTGTGTGTGTGTGTGTGTGTGTGTGTGTGTGTGTGTGTGTGTGTGTGTGTGTGTGTGTGTGTGTGTGTGTGTGTGTGCAGGATGTGGACAGTGAGGGTCCAGAGCCCTCAGACTGGGATAAGTACGCATCAGAGGAGTACGAAATCCTGGTAGCAGAGGAGACCGTCAGTGACCAGCTACATGATGGGTAATCTTACATATACACACACACACACACACACACACACACACACACACACACACACACACACCATTCCAAAGTCCTTAATTTAAACACTGACATCTATCTGTTGTTAGCCGCAAATCTTTCCCAACTAAAAATAATCCAGTCTCAGAAAGGTCTCGGTGAATCACTAACCTGCTATAACCTGTGTGTGTGTGTGTGTGTGTGTGTGTGTGTGTGTGTGTGTGTGTGTGTGTGTGTGTATTGCAGGTCTTTTGAGGACGACTACGAGTGTGAGGAGCTTCCTGTTACATCTGACATCGGAAGCAAAATAGACAAACTGGTGATCTCTGATCTCTCTCCGTAATGGACGTGAAGACGGAACACACACTGTTCTACAGCACAGAAAAAGACTCTGTGTGTGTGTGTGTGTGTGTGTGTGTGTGTGTGTGTGTATGTGTATGTGTGTGTGTGTGTGTGTGTGTGTGTGTGAGAGAGAGATTGTAAACTTCCACCAAGGCTTCAGTACGTTCAGTGTCTTAACCATTTCATAAACAAACTCCCGAATCCGAATAAACCGTCCGGCTGTTCCATCACTCAGTGTGTTATATATAAATAAACATAAATAAATAAACTCTTCAGGACACTTTATTTTTAATGGTTGCGACTTAAAGGGAAACGCTGCTGTCGTCCAAGTCTCCCGGATTTATACTCGGAGGAATAAAGAACGATAAAAATAAATAAACAAATATAAAAATCTATAAAAATAATGCGATCTTGCTCGACACCGCTCGTTTGGCTAGCACTGCTTCATAACATTTGACTTAGCAACTTGGATTGCCCACATGTTTACACTCATCTCACAAATTCCTCTCTTAACGAAATGCAAAACGCACCGATGTGGCGGCAGGGAAATAGTCACGAGATTGAGATTGAGATTGAGTCAATACGAATGCGGTTCACTCGGTTAAAAAAAAAAAGAGATGTTGTTGCTAAGCAACCAGCAGATCGGATTGTATATGTGCTGGTAGATTGAAGCGTAGTGGTGAGATTTGTCACCGCAGCGTTAGTGTAGGAGCTGGAAAGGTGGTATTAGAATGTGCTTTTTAACGAGTGAGTGAAAAGATGCACAGTGAATATTGCACATGAACACTTAGTGCTGAAGTGGTGATGCAGTGGCCGCTTCAGGTATTGAATGTTAAATGTAATTCAGTATTTTATTTCTTCTTTTTCTTTCGTTTTTTGTTACATTTTGTGACTACAAACAAAAAACTCAAACTTCATTAAACATTTCCATATTCAGGATTTTTACAAAGCAAAAAGAAATGTGGGAACTGATAGTTTAGTAGAGAATTCCAGAACGTTTCACCGCGTCGCTCACGTCCGGCTTCGATGCGGCCGCCTTTATAACCATGGACTTCTCTCTTCCCCCCAATTAGCCAAACTTTGCTGACGTATTAGCATGCGCTAACGCTAGTGGTTAGTGGTTACTACTTGTATTTAGTTTTTTTTTCCGAATAGCATTGTGATGTGTAGTAATGTCTGTCCACCTCACAGGGGGCACTGTTCTGTTCTCGACACTACCACCCTGTCCACATTATTAATGGGTGCCTTCATCTTAAATCATTAATGTGTGTGTGTGTGTGTGTGTGTGTGTGTGTGTGTGTGTGTGTGTGTGTGTGTGTGAGTGTGAGTGGGATTAGAATTAGCACTGCTGCTAACTCTAACTGTAACACACTCTCTAAATTGTACACTGTTTTTATGTAATTAGTGTAATATATAATATATATATATAATTTATATAAGTGTGTGTGCGTGTGTTGTACCCGCAGTGTGTTTTTTAAGAACCGCTGTAAATGCCTCTGTACTTTATTGTATTATTATTATCATTATTTTTGTGGTGAGTCTCTGCCACTGCGTGGTGGAGGTGGAGATTTTTAACGCTGAGAAAAAAAAAAAACCCTGACAGATCAGGAAACGCAGTGTTTCCATGACGACCCTTGCGGCGACTTCCGGTGTTTGAGGACAATCAGCTTTTACTGGAACTTTCTGGCAGTTCGGTCATGAGTTGCGGAACCTGCTGTGGTGGGGCTACACCGTTGTTTTCATGCTAACGATCAATCTATGCAACGAAAAAAACTCCTCCCTGTGCAGCTGAGTCACGTCTCGCTGTTTAACATCCAAACTGTTTGTGTGCAACTTTTTTTTCTTGCATTTTATATCATCATCATATAGCTGTGTGTGTGTATATATATATATATATATATATATATATATATATATATATATATATATATATATATATATATATATATATATATATATATATATATCATATCGAAATATAAATATATTTCCATGAGTATTGTTTTTTTTTCTTGCTTTCAGACTTGACGAGGTTTCTCACGTAGATGCCTCACGTTTTCGCATGAATTTTTTTCCTCTCCCTTTAATTTTTTTTCCTTTTGAAAATAAAATAAAATAAAATCTAAAAACGTTTTGAAAGCTGGTCATTTATACTCGTTGGGGTTTTTTTTGGATGGTAAATGATGTGGTGTTTTTGCTAATAAAATGCTACACTACATTTAAGCTGGTGTCTAGGAACAGCCTGTAGTAAGATAACAAGCTGTGACTTGTTTATATGCTTTATATAATGTGTGTGTATTAAATTCTAGTGATCATAAAACTGTTAAAATGCTAAATATTTCAGAGTTTATTTGGAATTTTGATAAAAACTCGTTGAAGAGTGAGCAGGTGGAACCGGAGACTTGTGGACACGGAGTGTAACTGCAACCCAGAGGAGCGTTTTTACAGTAATAACAAGAGATTGTGTGACGTCCAGTACCAATGACATCACACCAGATGTTCGAGGTTGTTTGTGGCCATGCTGTGTTTTTTATTCAGAAACTGCATCCTTGATGTTTGTTTTAAAAATTTCACAGACGTTTCTCTGACGAAGTGATGAGAAGAAGTGAAGTCTGATGTTTTTTTTTAGGTTTTGTCAATATTACAGTTTGAGGCTCAGCTCAAGGTCTTCATCTTCATCCATGGTTATACTGTGTATCAGTTTATGGGCCGATGAGTTCTTCCATTCCACACTTCTCAAATAATGTTCCCAACTTTTATTTTTTTTCTCTATGTAGTGATCTTGTATATTCAATAGTAGGTCCTTAGAGTGTTAAAGGCCATAACACACTAAAATCATCTGCTTAGTATCATGCAGCTCGTCAACGTTTCCCTGAACAGCCCTGACCCATCTCAGCCAGGACTCCTCAAGACCTCTGGAGATGCTCCTTTCTTTGGAGCAAAGATGTCAGCTGAAAATTCTATCATTTAAAGGTCAAAGATGTGAGGTGAAGCCATCAGGGATCTCACTTGTTTGTCCAGCAAGTGCAGCAGGATTTAATTTGTGTTGTTCCTCAAACCGTTGCAACTTTGTCCTGCTGGAAGAGGTGACTGGTCTGTAACAATGATGAGGTTGGTGACATCTAAGGAACCCCCACATGAATTTCAAGATTCAAGGTTTTCCAGAAGAACATCTCCCAGGGCAACACAGTCTTGCCCAGCTCGTCTTCTTACCCTAATGCATCCTGGTGCCATCTCTTTCCCAGGTAAGCCCAGCCTACACACCCGGCCATCAGCATAATGGAGAAGATTAATTAATCAAACCAGACCTTCCTTCAACACTCTATGATGTAGTTCTGATGTCCATTGTAGAAGCTTTTGTTGGTGTACAGGGTCAGCCTGGGCTCTCAGACACCTCTGCAGTGACACAACTCCATATGTAATAGGCTGTGATGCTCTGTATGTTCTAACTCCTTTCTATCAGCACCTTCTGCAGTGTGTTCTTGTCAGGGTTCGGACCATGAACCGGAAGCGTGAGTAGCTCGATCATGTTTATTGTGAGCACACTCACACAACCAAGTCATGTATAG
>NC_139581.1:1054281-1066781 GCF_946808225.1 Silurus aristotelis
TCATATCCATCTGCTTCTGCTCTACCGTCGCCTTCTTGGGGGTTTATTACGGCCTGCAACGCCTTCACCCTGCAGTAGTCAGCACGGTAACAGACATTATATACACATCTAGTCTAACTGAGTCATCTAACATACACTCATTCAGTGTGTGTGTGTGTGTGTGTGTGTGTGTGTGTAGGCTATGTTTAAGCTTTAGGACAAATTAGAATTATAGTAAGGATACAATGAAAACATTTTCATTATAACTAATTAGCTAGTACACAAAGTAGCTTCATAGTAAAATAGCTAAAGCACAAACTAGCATTTATAGTAGACAAGCTAGCACAAAATGAACATGATAGCAAACTAGCTACCATACAAATTAGCATTATAATAAAATAGTTAGAATAAGCGTTATTGCTTCCTTCTCAGCTTTTGTTGATTGTAAAGAATAAAAGATGGCAGAAATGCTAACGTTAAAGTCACTTTTAGCTAGAATGTGTGTGTGTTGTGCAGGTGCAGCACCTGGAGCTGGTGGTGGCAATGATCCTGCAACTGCTTGTGCTGCGACTCCTCCCCTCCACCTATGATGTCATTGGCTCCGTTGTTATCATCGGCAGCGTCCTCGCGCTCGGTCTTGTCAGACTCGTCCGTGGTGGAAAGCGAGAGACGGAGGAGTACAAGGAGATAATCGACTCATCTGTAAAATAACGCTAAAGGATCGAGATAAACAGAGTATCGAGTTCCATCTTATAAAATTTTAATATTAATTACCCTCAAATGACAGTTTCTTTCCCCTGCAGGACCACTGATGAACTGTTGTGTATGTAAATATAAATAGAATTATTTAATTCCACTATTAAAAGCATTGAAAATAATAGAAACTAAATGTATTCATATATTTTGAATATTCATGATATGCAAACTAACCCCCAACTCTCTAATTGCACCACAGCCCTACTGGATCCTGAGCTCTGATTGCTCAAAATGTGGTGATTGTTTGAGCATTTGTAGCTGCGCTAACTTAAATGACAAAAGAAACTTGGTCCTTCAATGATATTTCACACAATTAAGATGAATTTATCATCAAAGGTGTGGCATTTTTGTTTTTTTCAACTTCAGGATGTGCTGTAATGACATAAAGAATTACCATGACACTCCAGACACTCCAATCTAAAGTTGACCTAGCATGTTGCTCATATGAGCACTCTGCCACCAAATTAAAAAAATCTAAATCATAAAAACCTGAGCGACATTGCCTGTTAAAAATCCCAAATCCATCCTAATTATTCTTGAGTTTCCTCAACAGGATCCTCATGGATATTTAGGCTGTTTGTGTAAAACCATCCTCAGCAGCACCAAGTTGTATTAAGAATGATCGGGCAGGTCTGGAAAGAAGCAAGTGACAGGATCACTGGTACCTCAGACGCATGTACAGTTAATTTAATTCAATTCAGGTTTATTTGTTTCGCACTTTTAATAATGAACATTGTCTCAGAGCAGCTTTACACAGATAATGTGGATATAAAAATGAAGATGTTTTTTATAAGTGT
Organism: Silurus aristotelis; assembly: GCF_946808225.1. Lineage (NCBI taxonomy): Eukaryota > Metazoa > Chordata > Actinopteri > Siluriformes > Siluridae > Silurus > Silurus aristotelis. Next base: position 1,055,814 of record NC_139581.1, read on the forward strand.
AAGTTTGTCCCTGATGAACAAGCCGGTGGAGACTGTGGTGAAGGAAAAACTCCCTGAGATGAAGAAGGACCAGACTCAAGAGGGAACCTCAACCTCATCTGGGTGCCACCAAATGTCCATTTATTACAGATAAACGATGTTGAGGTGCAGTGATGGAGATCAGAACAAACTGTAGTCCTGAGTCGTGTAGCAGACTGTTGATATTAACTACAGTCCAAATCCTCAAAGCTCCTGTTCTTACTCCAGAATTTCATGGATCTCCAGGGCGTTGATGAGAAACATCTCCAGCTGCACAGAGTCGCCTCTAATTGAAGAAAACACCATCCAGAGGCAGACCAGGATGAAGTGGGAAGATCTACAGAGGGGAGAGGGGCAGGAACAGTGATCACTGGAACCTCAGGAGCATGTTTAACTTGACAGAGAGAGAGAGAGAGAGAGAGAGAGAGAGAGAGAGAGAGAGAGAAGAGGAGTGAGAGAGTGAGAGAGAGAGAGAGAGAGAGAGAGAGAGAGAGAGAGAGAGAGAGAGAAGAGGGTGACAGAAAGAGAAGCATGTGGATTATTAAGTCTCCTGATTTGTTGTATGAAAGTTATTGTCACTGTGCATTTTGGACTCCAGTAAGACTCACTGTAGCAGCAGAACTTAAAGCAAGAGCCAAAAGGTACCACAGACATGAGGACCTCTGGGATAAGAGACGGCCCACCACACCACCATCAACAAACCTGAGTGAACGTGTGAGAGTGAGGAGACGACAGCATACAAATATCCCAGTTCACCAAACACTCCATATCCATGATCCCTCCAGATCTGCTCCTTTACCTCACAAACACCTCACAAACACCTACTGACTTTTTTTGTTTTCTGTAAAGCTGCTTTGAGACAATGTCTGTTGTGAAAAGCGCTATACAAATAAACTTGACTTGACTTGACTTGACTTGACTTGACTAAAGACTCCACTAAATAAATGTGTTCAGCCTCGACTTGAACACTGAGACTGTGTCTGAGTCCCGAACACTGATTGGAAGGTTGTTCCATAACTGTGGGGTTTATAAGAGAAACATCTGCCCCCTGCTGGAGTCTTCATTATTTGAGGTACCAACAAATAGCCTGCACCTTTTGATCTAAGTAGGCGTGGAGGATGATGGTACAGAAGTTCACTCAGATACTGCGGCGTGAGAGCGTTAAGTGCTTTATACGTCAGTAGTAGTATTTTATTTTTATTTTAGCTGCATGTGGTCCTAGTAAAAGTACTTCTGTCTTATCTGAGTTGAGCAGAAGAAAGTTATCAAGCATCCACTGTCTAATGTCCTTTACACACTTTTCAACATTGTTAAGCTGATCTCTCTCATCTGGCAATTAAGACCTGAGCCAGGAGAGAGCTGTTCCCTTTATTCCAACAACGTTCTCCAGTCCAGCAAGCAGGAGATGATGATCAATGGTGTGAAAAGCTGCACTGAGGTCGAGCAAAACAGGTAAAGAGACAAAACCCTGATCAGAGGCCAATAACAGTCATTTACCACCTTAACTAGCGCCGTCTCTGTGCTATGATGAGGCAGAAATCCTGACTGATACATTTCATAAATGTTGTTCCTCAGTAGATGTGAGCAGAACTGCTGTGCTACAACCTTTTCTAGAATCTTGGAGATAAAGAGGAGGTTTTTGACTGCTGCTATTGCTCTTTTGCACAACATTTTTTTTTTACATTTTTGTTTAATTACAATGTTCACTCCTGTACTCAGTTCTCTTTTACACACCGCAGTGTGTAATATACAACAGGTTTACTGGTGGCGCTATTTTGTGTTTTGTGTATTTGTCCTACATTGTCTTGTGTTGTCTTTGCACTGTTTGCGCCAGGTTGCACACGATGCACTTTATGTGGCAAGGACACTTACTAGTCCTTAACCCTGTGTTTTCTGTGATGTAGCTCTATATTGTGGAATGTAGCATCAGGGTTCAGGAGGAACGATGTTTAATTTCACTGTGTACTGCATCTGATATATATGGTTGAAAGGACAATAAAAGCTTCTTGACTTGTCTTGACATGATATTGGACTGTAGTTGGACAGCTGACAGGGTGAAGGTCAGGTTTTTTAATTAGGGGGTTGATAACTGCAGTTTGAAGGATTCAGGTACAAAACCAGTGCTAATGGAAGAGTTTATTATTATTTTAAAACAGGTTCAATTCCCTCTGGAATGATCTGTTTGAAGAAACTTGTAGGCGAGGGATTGTAATGGCAGGTCTTCATCTAAACGCGATTCGTCCACTGCAAATGATCCAAAATGCAGCTGCACGACTTGTGTTCAACCTGCCTAAGTTCTCCCACACCACCCCACTGCTGCTCCTTTACTGGCTTCCAGTAGCTGCATGGATCAGATTCTAAACACTGATGATGCCTACAAGGCCAAAAATGGACCAGCACCATCTTACCTCAGTGACCTCATCACATCTCGCACTGCACCCCGCTGTCTGAGATTCTCCAGCACTGCTCCACTGGTACCACCTTCTCTCAGAATGAGAGGTAAGTACACTTCAAGGCTCTTCTCTGTTCTGGCACCGAGGTGGTGGAATGAACTTCCCCTAGATGTCTGTACAGCAGAGTCCCTGATTATCTTCAAGTTTATATAAATAGTTTAGGATTTATTTGAATCGTCTGGATTTCTGATGTTTTCAATTTTATTATTAAAAAGTTGATGAAATCATTACTACATATTGATGGTGTGCATGTGAGTGCAGTGCTTTTATTTCCTGTTCATTTTGCTGCAGTACAGAATAAAAATCTAGGATTCTGCTTGTTATTTTTTATGAGGGAGGAGAAATATGCTGATCTGCAGCACTAAGAGATTTTCTAGAACTCAGGAGATTCTCCTTCCTGCTATTTGAAATATTGTTCATTTTGTTTGACGTCATTTACGTTCTAATTTTCGGGTGGTCTGTTTTAAGGTGTGTGTATGATCATTATACCACTGTGCTGATTTTTGTCTCCCTGATAATTTTGGTTTTAAGTGGAGCTCCATCATCTAGAGTGTAACGGAACGTTGATTCTAGACAGTCCCAGTGGAGCTCTGTGGGGTCAGATGGAGATCTAATTAATATCGACAATTCCAGAAGATTATTGATAAAACTCGCTGCTGTAGTTGACGTGAACGTGTTTAACACGGTAACGTAACGAAGTACTAATGCAGTGACTGTAACTAATATGAAATGAAAAGGTGATGTTTACATTCATGTAATGCAAGGAAACAAGAAAGAACATGGAAAATCACATTCCAGTGGTTTTGATAAGCCCCACAAGTACCTTCCTGAGGTAATGAGGACTTTCAGGACTGAATACTGTACATCGTATGTACGATCACTAAAATCCTTTCTTCAAAGTAAACCTGACCGCTGGGAGTTCCCTGGTGGTCTAGTGGTTAGGATGTGGTGCTCCCACCGCTGCGGCCTGGGTTCGATCCCTGGTCAGGGAACCAACCCCAGCCATTACGGTTGCACAGGCCAGTGCACTCTTAGTGCCGGTCCCAAGCCCGGATAAATGGGAAGGGTTGCGTTAGGAAGGACATCCAGCGTAAAACATGTGCCAAATCAAACATGCGGATCGTGAATACGCTGTGGCGCCCCCTAATGGGAGAAGCCAGAAGAAATTTGTTATAAACCTGACCGTTTGGGTGAAATTAAACACTAGGTGTCAGTGTTGTTCCCCAAATCATTAAACATCATTTCATTCGGTCTAAAACTTATGCGGTTATGTAAAAACGTGTTTTATTCGAAATAACTGTAACTGTTATGGACATCTGAATTTTGTACCATTAAAAAAATTCAAAAAATATTAATTAAAAAAATATTCATGGAAAATATGTTGTGTAAAAGTCCCGTGTGTGCTGTACAATAATTCCAGAATGTACTACTGTTTCTAATGAGGCAGAGGGTAGAAGATGAAACTTTGCTACAGAAAACAAAACAAACTAAACATATGAAAATGCTAAAATCGCTAATTGTTTGAAAGCTAACATGGATGAATGACATAATTGGCTAATGATTTTTTTGAAGTCAAAAAAGGAAATGCTCACAATGCTAATAAGATATACTAATAATACTAATAATAATATAGTATAATATAATATTACTAACAATGCTGATAATGATTATTGTGTGTGTGTGTGTGTGTGTGTGTGTGTGTGTGTGTGTGTGTGTGTGTGTGTGTCGTGTGTGTATGTGTGTTTATAAAAGAACACAAAAAGCCGAAATGCTAATTCTTTATTTGTGGTAAACATTCTTCTCAGAGTTTGAGTATATAAGGCCTTAAATACTCATTTATGCTAATACATTAATGCTAACAGAGTGGTTGGTGGTGGTTCCTGTTGAGTGGATTTTCCCTGGAACAATCAGGATCACATTCACTTCCTGTAACATAACTCTAATATTTTCTTATCTTATTTCTTAGTAATGTAAAGTGATGATGCTTCAGACCCAAGCTCATGATCTGTGAGGAAAATTTAATTAATAGTTCAACACCGAAGGTATCTAGCTACATCTTTTCTAGACCAGGATTACAGGCTGAAAGTCAAAACATTGTTTCTGAAGCTCACAGTAATTACGACTGAAGGGAACATGAAGGCAGCGTTGGTTTGTGGTGTGGAAAAAATAAGTGCTAACTGTAATAGAAACAACAGCATTCTAAAACTAGCATGATAAATTTCCCAGAAGTGCTACGTTTTATACTTTTAATCTATTTTACAGCTCTTTAAAGGGAAGGTGGGAGCTCAGTGGTTAAGGCATTGGACTTAGACTTAGGATCGGAAGGTCACAAGTTCAAATCCCACCACCACCAAAGCTGCCACTGCTGGGCCCTTGAGCAAGGCCCTTAACCCTCCCCTGCTCAGTTGTAGGACACTCTGGATAGATGCCGTAAATGTTTGAAGCATTTTGCTCGAAGCTCCGCCCCCTTTTGTGTCCATTATGGCACTACAGAGCAGATCATCGTCAGGGTCTTCCCGTTATCAGACTTCTGTTCGTTCGCTTTCGCGTCACAAGTAGGGTTGCAAAGGTGCGGAAAATTTCCATGGGAACTTTATCTGCAGAATTTTGAAGTTAAAAATGTACCAGGAATTTATGGTAATTTATGGAAATTAATTAGAAATTTGGTGGAAATGCATGCATTTATTAATGTATATATTCATATACAAACATAATTTTAAACATTTTGTTTGGTCATAAGCTGACACATGCAAACTAATGCAGATTTTTTTTTTTTTTAAGAAATTTTTATTTAATTGTAAGTTTAACAATTATAGATATTTCTTAATATATATTTCAAAATATCACTGTTTTGTTCTGTATTTTTGATCAAATAAATGCAGGCTTGATGAGCATAAGAGACTTTTTATAAAAACATTAAAAATAGTAATGTGTCCAAACTTGTGACTGTACTTTTGTATGAGAACTGAAAACTGGCTATCAGAAGGTAACTGAATAAATTGTCAATGAAAGAGTGCAAGCTTACATTTAGCATATCTGATTTACTGGCTGCCGAGCTATTGTTAAAAATCAATTTTGGTAATTGCTAGTTAAACTTTAATACCATAGATAAAATAAATTTACCCAAGTAATATACATTTTTTTTTAACTACACTAAATTTCCCTGTTATTGGCTAAACTGCAATTTAGTAAATTCACAGTTTATTCCCATTAATTCAGTGAATTCCCATGGAATTTTGCAACCCTAATCCCAACCAGCCAATTGAGACCACTTGAAACCCTGCCCACTTGAGAATATTGCAATCAATCACAAAGGTGAGAGTGAAAGAAACTTTGTGTGGAAGACTGAGACACATGTTCGGATTTTGAGGTAATTTTTTTTGCATTAAAAAGAAAAAAAAGACTCAGGGATGCACCGGTATCAATTTTTCTACTTGTTTAGTATTTTAGTATTTGACGTTATAGATACAGAAAGCATTAGCTACACGTTTCGCTAGTTGAAGAAGATTACACACAGGGTTTGTTCATGCACTTGGGATGCTAGTATTGTTCTTATCTAGCTGTCATTAGTTAAAAATAGCGAGCTAGGTTCTTTAGCTTGGAAGGAGAAGAGCAGGTTTTACTTCACGTTTTAAAAAGCGTTTACGTTCAGCTGGTTATAAAGTCAGATTTTTATTGCTTATTAAACTTTCGTTGCCTTGGCGATAGCATATGATCGCCAAGAGCAACACGCCAGAGCGTTGTTGTTTTTTTTTTGCTCGGAACATCAGTATCGGTGCATCCCTACTTTTGAAAGTATAATCTGATGTGTGTGTGTGTGTGTGTGTGTGTGTGTGTGTGTGTGTGTGTGTGTGTGTGTGTGTGTGTGTGTTGTTCACTTTAGGAAAGATTCGAGTTTCCTCTCAATGTGTGTGAACGAGTCCTCTCCGAGATAATCAGCATCTCCCTGCTCCCATTTCTGCTTCCTTTCCAGAGAGGAGGTTCGAGGAACTGGCGGAGGAACATGCTCCTCCTGCTGTGCTGCCTCAGCATGCACACTCTTCTGTTGAGAGGTGCACACACACACACACACACACACACACACACACACACACACACACACACACACACACACAGAGCAGTGTTTTACACATGCCTGCTAATAAATATTTCATACAGTGTTTTCTCAGCTTTTCTGACTCCACCAACTTTTGAAGGTCTTTCCTGGATCTCCAAAAGTTCTCTCCATTTAGTTATTTGGTGCACGATGAATGCAGAGAGACTCTATTAGCATTCTTTATCTGATCTCCTGTCCATCACAGCTTGCCACAGTAGAGACCACATGACAATCCTTCTGATCCATCCTGATTCCCTGATAATGTTCTGATGAACTTCTGCTAAGTATGGCTCCAAACAAATGGACCTCCAAATAGTACCACTTGATATTTGGGTGGATGGTGAACAAACCCACTAACCATGATGAAGGTTTACTCAAATATCAATGATGGAACTGTAATAAATGGACCTTTGGTGTCACCTCCTGTAGATGAGAATGGGTTTCCTGTGTCTATTAATTCTCAAGGTTTCTTTTTTCATATCATCATGTCCACTGGTTCAAGTTCTATACAAATAACAGTAAATTGAAATTGAGAGAACTGTTACCTAATCACTGCAGAAGCAAGAATTGATTCCTGAAGTAGAGAGAATACAATTTATGAGAGATGATTAATGAAGCCTGTCCAGATTTCTCCAAAATTAGTACTGTTTAATTAGGATTCGTTCCGGATAAACAGGAAGTGAGTTTTGACTGTATGGGAGGTGGTAGCTTAGTGGTTATAGTGTTGGATTTTGGATCTGAAGGTCATGAACTCAAATCCCAGCCATACCAAGCTGCCACTTTGGGCCCCTGAGCAAGACCCTTAACCCCCAAGGTTGCTCAGATGTACAGTGAATCCAAAAAGTCTTCACAGCACTCCACTTTTTACACATTTTGTTATTTTACAGCTTTATTCCAAAATGGATTAAATTCATTCCTTTTCTCAAAGTTCTACAAACAAAACTTCAAAATGACAACATCAAAGAAGTTTGTTTGAAATCTTTGCTAATTTATATATATATATATATATATATATAACCAATCAGTGTTGGGACTCAGACACAGTCTCAGTGTTCAAGTCGAGGCTGAACAAATATTTATTTAGTGGAGTGTTTAGTCAGTAGGTGTTTGTGAGGTAAAGGAGCAGATCTGGAGGATCATGGATATGGAGTGTTTGGTGAACTGGGATATTTGGATGCTGTCGTCTCCTCACTCTCACACGTTCACTTAGGTTTTTGATGGTGGTGTGGTGGGTCGTCTCTTATCCCAGAGATCCTCATGTCTGTGTTTCCTTCTGCTTCTCCCTTTTAGTTCTGCTGCTACAGTGAGTCTTGTTCCTACTTTCACCCTGATCACCCCCCCCCATCACCCCTCTCTTTCTCTCTCTCTCTCTCTCTCTCTCTCTCTTGGTCGAGTTAAACATGCTCCTGAGGTTCCAGTAATCACTGTTCCTGCTTCTCTCCCCTCCTCGGATCTTCCCACTTCGTCCTGGTCTGCCTCTGGATGGTGTTCTGTTCGATTGGTGGCGACTCTGTGCAGCTGGAGATGTTTCTCATCAACACGCTGAAGATCCATGAAATTCCAGAGTAAGAACAGGAGCTTTGAGGATGGATTTGGACTGTAGTTAATATCAACAGTCTGCTACACTGACCCAGGACTACAGTTTGCTCTGATCTCCATCACTGCACCTCAACATTGTTTATGTAACAATGGACATTTGGTGGAACCCAGATGAGGATGAGGTTCCCTCTTGAGTCTGGTTCCTCTCAAGGTTTCTTCCTTCTGCATCTCAGGGAGTTCTTCCTTCACCACAGTCTCAACCGACTTGTCCATCAGGGACAAACTTACACTTATAAAGAACATCTTCATTTTTATTACCACATTATCTGTGTAAAGCTGCTCTGAGACAATGTTCATTATTAAAAGCTCAAAACAAATAAAAATGAATTGAATTGAATTGAATTGAATTGAATGACCACAGTGGCCTCCATCATCTGTTAATGTAAGAAGTTTAGAACCACCAGGACTCTTCCTAGAGCAGAGCCGCCTGGCCAAACTAAGTGATGGGGGGGGCTTAGGCAGGGAGGTGACCAAGAACCTGATGGTCACCCTGAAAGAGCTCCAATGTTTCTCTGTGGAGAGAGGCAAACCTTCCAGAAGAACAACCATTTCTGCAGCACTCCACCAATCAGGCCTGTATGGTAGAGTGGCCAGATGGAAGCCATTCCTCAGTAAAAGACGCATGACAGCCCACCTGCAGTTTGCCAAAAGGCACCGGAAGGACTCTCGGACCATGAGAAACAAAGATTGAACTCTTTGGCCTGAATGCCAAGCGTCATGTCTGGAGGAAACCAGGCACCGCTCATCCTCTGGCCAATACCATCCCTACAGTGAAGCATGTGGTGGCAGCATCATAAATTCTTATTCATGATCCGCATGTTCGATTTGGCACATGTTTTACGCTGGATGACCTTCATAACATCACCCTCCACATTTATCCGGGCTCGAAACACTCGAAAAGAGTGACCTGATTTGTGCAACTGACTGGGTTAAAGCTGTAAAATAACAAAATGTAGAAAAAGTGAAGCTCTGTGAAGACTTTCAGGATGCACTGTATGAATGAGATGAATGTAAATAAATACGCTTTTTCTGATAAGTTTCTGAATATTGCGTGTACGTACTTCTCAAACTGGATTCTGGGATCTGCTGCGCATGAACTGAATTTCTTGCTAATTCTTGGCAGCAGATGTTGTCATTACGTGAGATAGACGGGGCAGAAAATGTAAAAATGCTCTTGAATAGATTGGATACTGAATGTTTATGCAGATCAGGTTCTTAACAGTCACATTTAATCTTTAGTCACATGATCCTATTGATTGAACAACAGTAGATCTTCCTGATTCATCCAGACGTTCTACCTCTGGATGGAGTTCTGTTCAGTTGGAGGCCACTGTGTGAGGATGGTTCCTAAAGATATATATATTCACCACAGTCACCACGGATTTGCTCATTAGGGCCTTATGATTGTTCATCATAAGGAACAAACTTGTAGGCACTAAACTTCTGCATTCCAACTTCATAACATCTTAATCTTGTAAAACTGCTTCCAGAAAATGTCCACTGTTAAAAACACCACATAAATAAAACTAATTTGAACTGAATTCATATTTGGTTCTGCTTTTTAATCCCAAAAAATGATTTAATTGCTGAGGAAGAAATTTTATAATGAAATGTTGTAGCATCATGAAGGACCTGGTGAAGGTGATGTAAATTGTTACCTCAGTGCTGGGCGTGTCTGAGACCGGTATAGTGTGTATTGTGTGGTACTCCTTCGAGAGGAACGGCAGCACTGACGACTTAAACACATGCCACCACTGCTGAGTGTAATCAGGATAGAGAGAGGAAAAACCACCACCCCCAGTCTCACTGCTGGTCTCTTTATCACCACCGTCATCATCACCAGACTGAGAGTCCCACGGCTTCTTCTCACCCAGGAAGTGGATCACCTTGGCATTGTGGCCGAACCTGCAGGAAACAGGGAGTGTTTATAACTGCCAGACGGTAAGTGAAAAGAGGAACAAACTTTCTTACCTTAAGAAACTGAGAGATGTCGACTTTTCATGCATTCAACCTATTTCATGTGTGGGATTACTGTTACCCAAAATCACGTCACAAACTCGGCCCCCCATCACAAACCATGTTCCTATTCCAATCCCAAATAACATCCCATATTGAAAGCATGCCTTTATTCAAGTCCTTGTTTCAAACCGCGTCCCAAATCATGTTCCATACCACTGTCTATGACTATGTCCAAATAGGTGTTTAAAATCACGTTCCAAACTACATCTATATCAACATCCTAAATTACATCCCAAATCACATTCCAAACTACGTCCATGTTACAAATTACGATTCAAATCACATCCCAAAATCACGATTCAAATCACGTCCCAAAATCACGTTCCAAACTACGTCTATATTCACCTCCAAAACACATTCCAAATCACATCCTAAATCACGTTCTATATCACGTTCCAAGCCACATCCATGTTCCAAATCACAATTCAAATCAGGTCCCAAATCACATTCCAAACAACGTCCCTGTTCACGTCCCAAACTACATCGATATTGACAACCTAAATTAAATTTCAAATCACAACCATGTAGTTAGAGGAGCGATATCTCTACTGTGTCTACTAGTGTTTGTGTGTATCTGCTATCTCTCGTTACAGAGCTCTCTCTGTGTGTGTGTGTGTGTGTGTGTGTGTGTGTGTGTGTGTGTGTGTAGACTCACCGTCTGAACGCCGGTGGATAAGTGTAGATGGACACACTGCTCAGGTTATAGATGAAGGGAAGGTGTTTAGCGATATCAGCTGTAGCCCAGTCACTAAAATAACTGTTTAACACACCCTGATCTCCACC
>NC_139581.1:1071781-1072917 GCF_946808225.1 Silurus aristotelis
GTGTACTGTATATAAGATTATTTATAAATAAACTTTCTTTCTCTGAAAAGTTACATACTGCAGCTTTTTTTTCATCCCTCTGTCTCGCGCGCACGCGCAGTCACACACACACACACACACACACACACACACACATCAGTAGTGCAGTTGTCATGGAGACACTAATTTATCTGACAGTTCAGACCCGTTTTCCCTTTTATTCTAATCTTACACACGTGTTTAGTAGCACACGCTGAAACACTCAAATAACGGTTTCCTACCTGTCATGTTACTCCTGATAAAGAGCGGTACGCGCTCTGTGTTGGTGTCTGCGTGTGTGTGTGTGTGCGTGTGCGTGCGTGCGTGCGTGCGTGTAAGTGCGCGCGCACTAAAATCCGATTTACAGGCAAGGACGACCTTTTGGTAAATAGAGGTCACGTGATCTCCAGCGCCCCTCCGTCACCGCGCGCATAAGAACCGCGATCTGAATATCGCATGATATTATTTATAATCGAGAGCAAATCGGAGGTGCACGTGAAAGAAACTTATAAACCAGGTCACGGAGGAAACCGCTGTAATGCGGAATAACACACGCGCTGTAGCGCAGATGGAAGGGGAGGGAACACCTGCGACACCTGGCGGCAAGTTGCGTCACTGCATCACTGTATCGTCATCGTCATCACTGCGTCACTGTATCGTCACGGTACGTTACTGCGGAGAGACAAACATCCGGGAACTTCACACTCTCTTCTCTGACCAGTACTGTTTCTCATTTACTACAACAATATTAATAATAAACTTATTACTGACATTCATTTATTCTACTTATAATATATATATATATAATATCGTTTTTTATCTTGAGTTAATTCTGCAAATTTAGTCCTAAAGTCTTGTCGGATATCGTTTAGTCATTTTTTTCCTGTATTTTTTATACTTTTTGCTCATATAAAAAATCCAAAGATAAATATTTAGACCAACTCGTAAATTACAACGTAAATGGAGTTTTAGAAAATCTCTGATCAGCATATTTCTCCTCCCTCATAGAAAATAACAAGCAGAATCCTAGATGTTTATTCTGTACTGCAGCAACATGAACAGAAATAAAAACACTGCACTCACATGCACACCATCAATATGTAGTAATGATTTCATCA
>NC_139581.1:1073117-1090617 GCF_946808225.1 Silurus aristotelis
TAAAAGCGGAGGTGACCCTACGGTGAAGCATGGTGGTGGCAGCATCATGCTGTGAGGATGTTTTTCAGCAGCAGGAACTAGGAGACAAGTTCAGTTCAAATAAACATGATCTGAAGTGACCATCAGATCTTAATCTGCTAATATACTGAAATAATAATAATAATCATTGTTATTACAGTAAATAGATAAATTACTTTAAATGATGTTACATTATTTATTTAATTATTTGCTAAATTATTGATGAACTAAAATGATGTAACCCTTCCATGTCATGTGCATGTGTGTTTTCTGTCTGTCATGTTAGATCAGATTGTGAAATTAACTGTGTACACCATTATTTATTTATTTATATTGGGGTAAAAAATGTATACAATGTTTTACAAGAATCTGACATCAAACATATACCTCTCTCTCTCTTTCTCTCTCGCTCTCTCTCTCGCTTATAACTTGTTTTAGTGACAAATATTTACATTCAGTCCACACTGTGTTCAGATTCATAACTAAACAAGTAAACAACTATAGAAATAAATAGATCTCTATAAATATAGATAATAAATCTCTCTCTGGCGCCCTCTAGTGAATCTCCTGAATAAATAAATAATGTTTTTTTTATTTGTCTCTTGGTGACGTTTTCATTCAAACAAATGCAAACATTAAACTGATAAATTATTATTTACTTTTTATACTACAGCCTTGAAAACTAAACAACAAAACAACAGACAAACATAAATAATGAATATTAAATTGTGTTTTTTTAAAACTACAGCTTTAATCCACACTCCCAGTTTAAGTGTAGATTAAAAACATATCTTTTTAGCAAAGCCTACACATAACACACATCACACACATCACATCATAACCTTGTGCTCCAGAACATCTGATCACATGCACATTATCAACTTGTGCTGTTAATATCATGAACAGCAGCTACGCTAATTCCTCTCCACTGCTTCTCTTTCTCTCCCCATCCCGAGGCATCCTGAGGTTTGGCCAGCTCCAGTCACGTCCCACCTCGTGAAGATTATGGACCTATGGATGATCATGGAGAAGTAGATGCCGAGTGTTTAAAGGCCCTGGCATGGAGAAGCTGATGCTGGATCTATGATGATCACAAATTGTTTTGTATTGTTGAAAGATTTATGACCAAACTTTTGATGTCACCCATATGAGGATGGGTTCCCCTTTGAGTCTGGTTCCTCTCAAGGTTTCTTCCTCATATCATCTAAGGGAGTTTTTCCTTGCCACTGTCGCCACGGCTGCTCATCAGGGACAAACGCACACCATTCACCTTCACTGTTGTTTTCTGTAAAGCTGCTTTGAGACAATGTCTGTTGTGAAAAGCGCTATACAAATAAACTTGACTTGACTTGACAGCTAGTTTAATTGTAAATTGTTTGCTAATGACAGGAATGTTAGCTAACATTTATGCTAGCATTGTTTGGTAAAAACATTTTAAAAAATTGTTTGTTTATTATCTTAAACACGTGTGTGTGTGTGTGTGTGTGTGTGTGTGTGTGTGTGTGTGTGTGTGTTCAGCATGCACAGTCTTTATGCGAGCGTTGTGGTTGTTTGTTCAGATCGGCTCCTTGAGGAACTTTGCTGTTCATTAGCGCGTCTGGATTCTCCTTCATTCTCTCACAGATCAAATCCACCAAACACTCGAACGTCTGCTTCACGTTCATGTTGGCCTTCGCACTCGCTTCCAAGAAGCCCAAACCTGAAACACACACACACACACACATAGAGGGTCAAGCTTCTGATTGGCTGAGTTTGGATCAACATGTTGTGTGTGTGCATATTGTGTGTGTGTGTGCATATTGTGTGTGTGTGTGTGCATATTGTGTGTGTGTGTGTTTGTATGTTGTGTGTGTGTGTATATGTGTGTATGTTGTGTGTGTGTATATATGTGTGTATGTATGTTGTGAGTGTGTATGTTGTGTGTGTATATGTGTGTGTATGTTGTGTGTGTATATGTGTGTGTATGTTGTGTGTGTGTGTATATTGTGTGTGTATATGTGTGTGTATATTGTGTGTGTGTGTGTATGTTGTGTCTGTGTGTGTATGTGTGTGTGTGTGTGTGTGTGTGTGTGTGTGCATAGTGTGTGTGTGTCTGTTGTGTGTGTGTATATGTGTGTATGTTGTATGTGTGTGTATGTTGTGTATGTTGTGTGTGTATAAGTGTGTGTATGTATGTTGTGAGTGTGTATGTTGTGTGTGTGTATATGTGTGTGTATGTTGTGTGTGTGTATGTATGTTGTGTGTGTGTATATGTGTGTATGTTGTGAGTGTGTATGTTGTGTGTATATGTGTGTGTGTGTGTATGTTGTATGTGTGTATATGTGTGTGTATGTTGTGTGTGTGTGTGTATATGTGTGTATGTATGTTGTGTGTGTGTATATGTGTGTATGTTGTGAGTGTGTATGTTGTGTGTATATGTGTGTGTATGTATGTTGTGTGTGTGTGTGTATATGTGTGTGTATGTTGTGTGTGTGTATGTATGTTGTGTGTGTGTATATGTGTGTATGTTGTGAGTGTGTATGTTGTGTGTATATGTGTGTGTGTGTATGTTGTATGTGTGTATATGTGTGTGTGTGTGTGTGTATATGTGTGTGTATGTATGTTGTGAGTGTGTATGTTGTGTGTATATGTGTGTGTGTGTATGTTGTATGTGTGTATATGTGTGTGTGTGTGTGTATATGTGTGTGTATGTATGTTGTGTGTGTGTATATGTGTGTATGTTGTGAGTGTGTATGTTGTGTGTATATGTGTGTGTATGTATGTTGTATGTGTGTATATGTGTGTGTGTGTGTGTGTATATGTGTGTGTATGTATGTTGTGTGTGTGTATATGTGTGTATGTTGTGAGTGTGTATGTTGTGTGTATATGTGTGTGTATGTATGTTGTGTGTGTGTGTGTGTAAACCCAACCGAGTTGCTGTGACAGTTCTCTTCCTCGGTCCACAGTGATGATTCTCTCCTCCTCCAGATCACATTTATTACCCACTAACAGCACCTGAGCATTTTCCCACGAGTACGTCTTAATCTGAGTGGACCTGAACACACACACACACACACACACACACACACACACACACACACACACACACACACACACACACACACTGTTACTTTCCTTATGAAGAAACACTGAAATATAACCAGGTCTCACAAAATTAAAGCCTTTTAACATAAAAGGTGTGTGTGTGTGTGTGTGTGTGTGTGTGTGTGTGTGTGTGTGTGTGTGTGTGTGTGTGTGTGTGTGTTGTGGTTGTGGGTGTATGTGTGTGTGTGTGTGTGTGTGTGTGTGGTTGTGTGTGTGTGTGTGTGTGTGTGTATGGTCGTGTGTGTTTGTGTGTGTACCAGTCCTGAACAGCGCTGAACGACTCCTCGTTAGTGATGTCATACATCAGAATGAAGCCCATCGCTCCTCTGTAATACGCCGTAGTGATCGTTCTGTACCGCTCCTGACCGGCTGTGTCCTACACACACACACACACACACACACACACACACACACACAGATTCTAGATTCACAGTTTCAGAGAAAATATGTCCATGTAGTCTAGTCTACAGATCATGTCTTAAGGTCTTCTATTCCCTACTCCTGCCCTCCTAAGTTCCTACCAGTTCCTGCTTCAGTCTTCTTGAGGTCTCCCAGTCCCTGTCCATGTGTTTCTGAGGTCTACCAGTACCTGCTTTCGTGTTCCTGAGGCTTACCAGTTCTTGCCCTTCTTGAAGTCTACCACTTCCTTCTCCTCCCTTCCAGAAGTCTACCAGCTCCTGCTCCTTTTCTAAAGTCTACCAGTTCCTGCTCCTTTCTGAGGTCTACAAGTTCCTGCTCCAGTCTTCCAGAGGTGTGTAGTTGAAGTAAATCGTTCTCCTGCTTTTCCTACCCAAATCTGCAGTTTGATCCTCTGGTCGTTCCTGTAGATGGTTTTGACTTTGAAGTCGATGCCTACAGTGCTGACGAACGCCGGCGTGAACGATTCTTCAGCGTAACGGAACAGGAAGCTGGTCTTTCCCACGCTGCTGTTTCCGATGATCAGGATCTTAAACATGTGATCGAAGTTCTGATCCACGGAGTCTCTGTGTCCGTATTGAGGCTCGTTAGCTGACGCCATCTGGGAGAGAAAAAACACAACAATGGGGGTTGAGCACCTCAGTGACCTCTGTGTGGATTTGAGACAGATCAAGAGCTTCATTTAATCTTCACATCAAACATCAGAATGAAGAAAAGTTCTGAGCTTTGAGACTTGTCCCAAAGCTCAGTTGTTGGATTTTGAGAAATCTGGCTTGGATTTTCACTCACAACAATCAGACAATTTAGTGCAAAAAACCCCCCAGAAAGTCTTTTGTTTTTTGCCACCTTTCTGTGTGAACTCTACAGACAGTTTTGTGGGTGAGAATTCGAGCAGAAGATCAGCTGGAGATTTCTGTACAACTCAAATCAGTACATCGGGAACGAAGAACCAACAAGCATGGCACGGGTAGGTCACAGAGACCAGAGGTTTTCTTTATTCTGGTGATTGATGTGACCGTGAACTGAAGCTGTTGATCTGATTGGCAGAATTCTATACTGTTGCATGATTGGCTGATTAGAGATATATATGAACAAGCAGATGAACAGATGTTTTTTCTGATGATTTTGCATTTTAATGACAAGTATGAAGTACATTTCAGTTCCAGGTTGTAACACTACAGTACACACTGGATGGATTCTCAATTTTTATATGTTTCTGTCCTTGTCTTTCTTTGGTTTCTCCACCAGATGGTGCCAGTGTGTCCCTTATTAGTTACTCCATTGTCTCCACCTGTGTGTTATAACCTGTCTTTCTTTGGTTTCTCCACCAGATGGTGCCAGTGTGTCCCTTATTAGTTACTCCATTGTCTCCACCTGTGTGTTATAACCTGTCTTTCTTTGGTTTCTCCACCAGATGGTGCCAGTGTGTCCCTTATTAGTTACTCTATTGTCTCCACCTGTGTGTTATGACCTGTGCCTGTTTAAGTTCCTCTTTTCTGGCAGTTTGTTACCTGGTTACCTAACGTTGTGTGGTCTTTTGTATTTTGCCTCTGGCCCTGTAATGAGTTACTCGCGTGTGTAAGTGGTTTTTAGCTTTTAATAATTATTTATTTTTTTGTTTCTGGACCTTAGAGAAATACTTCAAGACCTGAGCTTCATTTATCCTGAGTGTCTTTTTGTATTTATTATTATTTAAAAATTTTTTTGTAGTTGTAGATTTACTTTTTCTCCTTCTGGATTTTTTTTTTACTCCTTGAACTGCGTGATGTGGTTCATTGTAATCAATTAAACTTTAACAGCATTTGGCAGATGCCCTTATCCAGTGCAATTTGCATTTATCTCCTTTATACACCTGAGCAGATATGCAGTTAAGGGCCTTGCTCAGGAACCCAGGAGTGGCAGTTTTAGTGTGGATGGGATTTAAACTCATGACCTTTAGATCCAAAATGTAATCATTAAACTCCCACCTCCTAGTTTATGTTTTACATAAATTTCCATGATAGATATCACTCCAGACGTCTGTCTGCTCTCTAAACACCACGTACAGAACTCAGACGTGCGCTTCAGCTCATCGTCTTGTACAGTGAAGTCGCTGCTGATGAGCCGCAGTCCAGACGGAACTGCATGGTGTTGAATTATAAAATGTTGGTTCAGGATTTCTTTCACAATCCAGAACCTTCTCTGCTCCAAAACAACCCCAAACCATTAAACTTCAGATCAGCAGTCTGATCACATCTCTCCTCTTCTCCGTCCTACACAGGTCCTTCTGGTGGAGACACAAATCTCCCATTTAGACCCAGAAATTTCTTCCACTCCTTCACCGTTACATTACTGTGTTTTCTTTTGTCTTTTACTGTATCACAGAAACAAAAGGAACATGTGTCTCAAACACCATAAAAGACTCGGTGTTTCCACACAGGAACTGTTTATTCACTAAACATATCCCAGAGATAATAAGAGAGCAGTTTACTTTAATTAACTGTGATTAGGATGAATACTGGTGGACACTAGATGTCCTCAGTGTCCTCACTGGAAAGCATTTAATCAGATCAGGCAGGTTTAGAGTAATCCAGAAACACACACACACACACACACACACACACACAGTTGTAGCCTACATTCACTGATATTTACATTTGTAAATAATATTTAGACCTCAGTCAGCTGTATGACCATTAATAATCTGTAACATAACAGCGCGGATTTTATTCCAATCAGTTGTAAAAATGTATTAAATAAAATCAACCAATCACAGCAGAGAAACGAGCGACGCTTCATTAACCCAGGAACAGAAAGAATACACCACTATTACTACTACTAATAAAAATAATAAGCAGCTTTTGACTCCATTAATGAAGATTTTTCTTACTTTCTCCTCCGCAGTGTTTCTTCCTCTCAGTCAACAGCTCAGCGTTATTACCGCACTATTAATCTCACAGCTCTGCGCATGCGCACTCTCGCTCTGCCAATTAAAACGGTTTCTGTTCTCAATGAATCTCAAAAATCTCCGTTTCGTTTTTAATAATAAATCATCATCATAGACAGTTGTTAAAAAAATTAGAGATAAATATATAAAATGTATTCTTTTAAAATTTCTAAAAATAAAGCAGAAATGGGTATTGTGTGTGTCTGCATGTTCACCAGGATGATCACAACACACACACACACACACACACACACACACACACACACAAATTAAGTGAATATAAACTAAAGTTTATTAAAGTGTGTCTGAATGCTGTACAGCAAGTAAAAAAAAAAAAATCACCACCACATTACATTCACTGAGTCACTGAATCACTGAGTCACTGAATCACTGAGTCACTGAATCACTGAGTCACTGAGTCACGATTACAGTCACACTGTTCAGCAGTAACTCATCTTCACCTTCTTCTGTCCCAGAGAGCATGCTGGAGGAGCATCACCCTGTAACACACACACACACACACACCATTCAACAACTGTAATACTTTAAAACATTCTGTCCATCTCTCTCTCTCTCTCTCTCTCTCTCTCTCTCTCTCTCTCTCTCTCTCTCTCTCTCTGTGTTTGTCCATCACTCTGTTGTCCCTCAGCCTCACCAGATGTTTGTGTCCATCCGTCTTTATATCTCTCCATACTCCAGTCTGTCACTTCATCAGTCATTCTGTCTACATGTTTGCCTCCATACAATCCCATCCCTGTCCCATCTATAGCTCCGTCTCTCTCAGTCTTTTTATATGTTCATCTTTCTCCATCAATGTCTGTACTTTTGTCTCTCAGTCCCCAACTTGTCTCTCTATTCCTCTATCTGTCTCTCAGTCCCCAAATTGTCTATCACTCTCTATCTCTGTCTGTCTGTCTGTCTGTCTATCAGTCTCTCTTTCTGTCCCTCTATTCTGTCTATCAGTCTCTCAGTCACCAATTTGTCTTTTTATTCTTTTTGACGTTCTCTCTATCGATCTCTCAGTTCTACATTTGTCTTTTATGCTGTAAGTATTCGTTCCTCTATCTTTCTCTCCATCTATATCATAGTCCCATTCATCTCCCTGTCAGTCCCTCTGTCTTTTTCCTCATTCCCACTTGTCTCTCGTTCCTCCATTTGTCTCTTATTCTCCATTCTGTCTTTCCATCTATCCCACATTCTCTCTCTCTCTCTCTCTCTCTCTCACCTTGTAGAGGCTGCAGACGAGTAGGAAGAGTGAGTTCATCGCTTTATTCTGCAGGTCCTCAGTGTGCTCCTGTAAACACACACAATGATCAGGAAGTGAAGTGAGGGATTAGAGTTAGAAGTGTGAAGATGGTGTGAGGACTCGTTCTCACTCCGTTGATGGTGATCCACGGCACGTATTGATGCGGTGGCTGTAAAGATGCGGTTTTCTTAGCGTTCTGGTGCATTAACTGATTTCCCTCGTCACCGTTCACACACGACATGATGTCTCCGAATTTGGTCTCAGGGCTGAACAGGGCGAGACACTGAGGAGAAACAAGACACTGCAATAAGGAGCTGAACCTGTTATAATAATTTCACTTCCATAAAACTGTGCCTGAGGCCAGGAGGACTTGGATTAAGGCAATATTTAATGCGGTTAGATTTATTTCTGAATAAATCTCATGATAGTTAGTTTTATTTTTCAGCGAGTCCGAATCCAACAGAGTCCAGTCCCTGCTACATTAATATCTAATCAGAATCTGAAGATAATCCTAATTCTGTCCGAATCACCTTTTTTAAAATCCAGATTAAATTTGAGACAAATCAAAATTTGCCCCAGATTATGTGTGTTAAGGATTTAGGGTTAGACTGAGGTCCAGGTCTTATTAAGATCATTCTCTGTAGAATTCATTTAATCCAGATTATATTTTTGTGGCTTCTTTGGGTTTAACTATAAATTAACCAGGGTCAGACTGATGCTGGTAAAGTCAGTTTATTCCAGGTTAATTCATTCCTCTGGGGCTAATCTGGGTCTATCAGATTATACCAGGTTAAACTCCAAACAAGTCCAAAATTAGATTTAATTCTAGTTGAAGTCAGGTTAGTTTAATCCGGATTTAATTTCAGGCCTATGATGTTTTAGCCCATTGGAAGATAGACTGGGTTTAAACTAAGTTAAACTGGGTCAGACTGGAGTCAGGCATGGTCAGAGTTATCCCAGATGGCAGTCCGAGTTACAGGAGGTCAGTCTGAGTCAGATTTAGTTTAGATTGTTAGTCCCAGGTATAGAAATTAGTGATAAAAACTCACAGGTTCGGCCGCTTTCACCACATCATCAGCTGCTTCCATGCAGTAAATCACCGGAATCGCACCCCCGCCCAATTTATTCATGAAGCACGTCTACACACACACACACACACACACACACACGATATATATAAAATCCTCATATCAAAAATCAGATTCACTACTGAACTCACCTGATCCAGGTGCAGCAATAACATCACTAACTCCACCCCCTAAATATCATCTCACCTCAATCATGTTCCCCAGACACTCGTCTGGTCCGTGCTGACAGGTGAACTCATACTTATCTCCCACCTGCTTCTCCTGCAGCGCGCGCACACACACACACACACACACACACACACACACACACACACACACAGTTTATCAGTGGAGTGTCAGCTGAACTAGTGTCAGTGCCGACCTTCTGAACAATCAGAGTGCAAGACTGAGGTGTGTGTGTGTGTGTGTGTGTGTGTGTGTGTGTGTGTGTGTGTGTGTGTGTGTGTGTGTGTGTGTGTGTGTGTATACCTCTGCATTGCCATACGGGACGAGATCCACAGTCATTATGTCTCTCAGCATGATGAGGGTCGGCAGGAGCTCCAACGCCAGGAACTGGCGACAACCACCACACAGAGACTCATAATACAGAGACACGTTAACCAGATCAGCGCTCCTGCTCGAGTTCTGTGGAGCACACTGCCCTAGTACCTACACACACACACACACACACACACGCACACGCACACGCACACGCACACAAAAATTAGATTATATATACTGTAAATACACAACATGACTTCCTATTTGCATTTATTTCTCAAGCGACAACATTCATTATTCAGGTTCTCCAGAAATAGAGGGTATAAATGTATTAAGTGTGTGTGTGTGTGTGTGTGTGTGTGTGTGTGTGTGTGTGTGTGTGTGTGTGTGCGCGCGTACGTTTTAGTTCCCTAATGTGAGTGAGTAACTGGCATAAAAACGCTCCTAAATACATAACGCATACACACACAGATTAGACACCAATATTTGAGAAGGTAAGGAGTCTCCGGTTCCAGTTTACACCACAGATGATCATTAAGAATGCTGTGAGAATGCTGAGCAGGTCCAGGCTGGGTAGAACACTTGAGATCTTCACAAGCTTCACACTTCACACCATATCTTCATGGAGTTTGCTTTGTGTACTGGAACATCATTGTGTTTGAGTTTCCAGAAACTTTGCTGGATAATTAACCCAATAAAAGCATTTCAATAATTTAGTATGAGGAGCTGGAGGAGAAGTTGGACACTGAGGAAGGAGAAAAGGATTTGTAGCGATTGTCTTTGATTTACCGAGCTGGGAAGGATGTGCTGCAAGTTAGAGCAATAAAGGATGGAGATGGAAATGTGTTGACTAGTGAGGAGAGTGTGTTGAGAAGATGGAGGGAGTATTTTGAGCAGCTGATGAACGAGGAAAATGAGAGAGAGAGAAGGTTGGATGATGTGAAGCAGGAAGTGGATAGGATTAGTAAGGAGGAAGTGAGAGCAGCGATTAAGAGGATGAAGATTGGAAAGTCAAAATGAGTTGCATTGTGTGTTTGTGGATTTAGAGAAAGCGTACGACAGGGTGGAGAGAGGAGTTGTGGTATTGAATGAGGAAGTCTGGTGTGTCAGAGAAGTATGTGAGGGTGGTGCAGGACATGTATGAGGACAGTGTGACAGCAGTGAAGTGTGCAGTAGGAACGACAGACTGGTTCAAGGTGGAGGTTAGACTGCATCAAGGATCAGCTCTGTGCCCTTTCCTGTTTGCAGTGGTGATGGACAGGTTGAAGGACGAGGTCAGACAGGAGTCTTCATGGACTATGATGTTTGCGGATGATATTGTGATTAGTGGTGAGAGTAGGGAGCAGGTTGAGAAGAGCCTGGAGAGGTGGAGATATGCGCTGGAGAGAAGGGGAATGAAAGTCAGTAGGAGTAAGACAGAGTACATGTGTGTGAATAAGAGGGGGTGGGGGGCAGTGGAGGGGTGCGGTTGCAGGAGGAGGTGGAGAAGGTGGAGGAGAAATCCACAGTCTGGTCCAGATCAAGATCCAACACGATTTATAATGCGTATTTATAATGTATTTCAGTGTGTTCTGGGATGATTTTCATCTCATAACTGTGATAATTTGCAGTGGTTGTTTTGATCTAGAAAAACTGGTGCTCCTCAACCTTCTATCATCGGCCCTTTTTAATTGTTTTTCAATTCAGTTGAGTTTGTTTTGTACAGAACTTTAACAATGGACTCAAAGCAGCTTTACAGAAATAAATAGTAAACCAAATTTATAAGTCCACAAGGTGGTATAGGGAAGAAACCTTGAGAGGAACCAGACTCTAAATGTTTCTTCCTCATACCATCTCCGGGAGTTTTTCCTTCCCATTAAACTTATTTGGAATGATTTATAAATATATGTGTAATATTTTCTGTAAAGCTGCTTTGAGACGATGTCCTTCCGATATATTTTCTCCAGGGTTTTCTACACTTCATTTACTTCATTTAGGACTTTCATGTTCCTACTTAAGATGTTATTATGTTAGGCTCTGCCCACTTTCCTCGCTATCCTTCAGATCTACATAAACATGTGTAAAGTCTTGGAAGTATTTCTGCCTCAGTCAACGCACCTAAATCCTACTAAACTGCTCTTGGATGAAGAAGAAATGTCCAACTAGTGAAGAAGTTTTTACAAGAGACACAGCAAAGTATTTCTGGAGAAACGAAACTGAAGTGTGTGAAGCAGTTAAAGCTCGACATAAAGGATTTTTGAATGGAAATAAAGTTTGACATTTTTAGATTTGTTTGGTCTTCAGAAATCTTCAGAGCATTACACCACCAAGGAACTTGCACGTGTATCTCACACACACAAATACTCCAGACTTTCCACAGGAACTGTAGAAATGTACAGGTATGTTGGTGTTCCTCAAACAACCTCATCTCACAATCAGAAGGAGGGATCACCTTGCATTAACGACATTCTCTACGTCTCCTTTCCTACAAAAAGCCTGAGATCCTGCAGGACCTGACTTTGTGAGCATGATCTCGTGGGGAAACTCCCTGCAGGAGATCACATGAGTCAGGCAGGAGATCACATGAGTCAGAACTGAAATCTTCACCATGCAGATGTTTGAGTCTCCCACTCATCACACCGGTTCCTCATTCTGCTCTGATCTCAACTCTGTATTCCTGATGGTCTGGTTGGTGAGAGTGTGCGAGAGTGTGAGTGTGTGTGAGTGTGCAGTACAAAACACCACAACAGGTGGGACCAGGAGCGTAATGACAAATCTGTCACTCTCTCTGATTTTTTTTAACGAAGTAAAGCAGCACCAGTGTGTGTGTGTGTGTGTGTGTGTGTGTGTGTGTGTGTGTGTGTGTGTGTGTGTGAGTGAGTGTGTTCTCTCACCCCGCATCTGTCGGCCGGTGAGCTCGCGCACTCGGACGACATCGTGGCGAGGCAGGCGAGCGCGAGCGCGAACTTCAGAACGCACATCTCTGCAGCCGGACGGTGTGTGTGGGTGTGTGTGTGTGTGTGTGTGTGAAGAAGAAGAACAGAAAAATGTCCGGTGTGTGAGTTAAACAACTGCTTCAATAATTACACGCGTCCTCGTAAAGCGATCTGATTGGTTTCAGAAGCGCTCGCGCTGCGCTCCAATTGGACGGGAGTCACGCGGAGCGGCGTCATCAAACACCGGCAGAACTTCGGCAGCTAAAAGAAGTGTGGAAGAAGCGGCACGGAGTACACCGTACACACACACACACACACACACACACACACATCACATGAGCGTAAACGGGGGAATAAATATAAAATTTCTCATGAGCAATTTTCGAAGGGGGACACAAATAATACAGTCCAATTGTACTTCCAGTATAAAGACACCGTGTCCCCACAGTGAAAACGTTGTTTCTATCATTATTATTGTTGCATGGAGACTGCGTCAATTACAATAGTAATTCAAACTGCTTTACATAAATAAAGTAAAACTATCATAAAAAAAATCACAACAATAAAAACAAGGAATTAAAACAAAGGTTTAACATTTTATTTACAAATTAATGAAGACACTTAAGAACAGAATAGAACTTGATTATAAAAATACAGTGGGTTCAGTTCAGACGTAACACAGTGCTCATTTAGTAAATGCACAGATAAACAATATGCTAATTGTGTGTTAATGTTAAATTAACATTATACCAAGTCGCCCCGAATAAAACACTGCATGAGAAACAGCTTTGGTGTGTTAGTGTCAGTGCACTATGCTACAAGCTATTGTAAACAAGCTAACGTTCACTAGATAAGTCATATTTTAATCACTAATAGAGCTGACTCATGGAAAATTACATCAGTAATCAGCATTTTTACTGCAACTAATTTATGAATGAGTCTGCATCAACTACATTAAAGAGAATCGCTTTATTTAAAGTGAACAAAATACCCTAGTTAATGGAGTTGAACATTAATTGAGTCACAGACACACACCTGACTCGTGTGTGTAGAGCAGGTGAGATGAACTGGGAACGCAGGAAGTGGGTCAAACCACTGTGAGGAAGAGGAGGGGAAACTCAACTGTTTCTAAATGCACAATTATTTAGGTATACATACAGTGAGGAAAATAAGTATTTGAACACCCTGCTATTTTGCAAGTTCTCCCACTTAGAAATCATGGAGGGGTCTGAAATATTCATCGTAGGTGCATGTCCACTGTGAGAGACATAATCTAAAAAAAAAAATCCAGAAATCACAATGTATGATTTTGTAACTATTTATTTGTATGATACAGCTGCAAATAATTATTTAAACACCTGAGAAAGTCAATGTTAATATATGGTACCGGAGCCTTTGTTTGCAATTACAGAGGTCAAATGTTTCCTGTAGTTTTTCACCAGGTTTGCACACACTGCAGGAGGGATTTTGTCCCACTCCTCCACACAGATCTTCTCTAGATCAGTCAGGTTTCTGGCCTGTCGCTGAGAAACACGGAGTTTGAGCTCCCTCCAAAGATTCTCTATTGTGTTTAGGTCTGGAGACTGGCTAGGCCACGCCAGAACCTTGATATGCTTCTTACAGAGCCACTCCTTGGTTATCCTGGCTGTGTGCCTCGGGTCATTGTCATGTTGGAAGACCCAGCCTCGACCCATCTTCAATGCTCTAACTGAGGGAAGGAGGTTGTTCCCCAAAATATCGCAATACATGGCCCCGGTCATCCTCTCCTTAATACAGTGCAGTCGCCCTGTCCCATGTGCAGAAAACACCCCCAAAGCATGATGCTACCACACCCATGCTTCACAGTAGGGATTGTGTTCTTGGTATGGTACTCATCATTCTTCTTCCTCCAAACACGTTTAGTGGAATTATGACCCAAAAGTTCTAATTTGGTCTCATCTGACCACATGACTTTCTCCCATGACTCCTCTGGATCATCCAAATGGTCATTGGCAAACTTAAGACGTGCCTGGACATGTGCTGGTTTAAGCAGAGGAACCTTCCGTGCCATGCATGATTTCAAACCATGACGTCTTAGTGTATTACCAACAGTAACCTTGGAAACGGTGGTCCCAGCTCTTTTCAGGTCATGGACCGGCTCCTCCCGTGTAGTTCTGGGCTGATTTCTCACCTTCCTTAGGATCATTGAGACCCCACGAGGTGAGATCTTGCATGGAGCCCCAGTCCGAGGAAGATTGACAGTCATGTTTAGACCTTGACAGTCATCCCATAGCCCTTTTCAGCCTTGTGGAGGTGTACAATTTTGTCTCTAGTGTCTAGTGTTTTTTTAAGTGTCTTTTCCTTGGAGGTGACTTCCAAAACTGCCTTTTACAAGAAAAAAGCTTGAGGCCTGTGCACAAGATCCTCGTAAGCTTCACAACATCTTCTCTTCTCTACTCAACCCCCCTGCTGCACCTGCTCCATCCTCCCTGACTGCTAATGACTTTGCCTCCTTCTATGATGAGAAGATTAAGAAAATCTGCCACACCTTCACTTCCTCTCCAACAATGACCACACAACACAGCCAACAATCCACTACGTCTCTGTCAAGCTTCTCAACCTTAACAGAAGATGAGATACTGCAAGTCATCTGATCTTGCAATCCCACCACCTGTCCTCTGGATCCAATCCCTTCAACTACGCTCCAGACCATCATGCAAGATCTCCTGCCCTTCATCTCCACAATCATCAATGGGTCATTAACATCTGGCTATGTACCAACTACCTTCAAGCAAGCAAGGGTCATTCCTATCTTGAAGAAACCTGTTTTGGATCCATCAGACATCAACAACTACAGACCGGTATCACTTCTCTCTTTTCTTTCTAAATCTCTGGAGCACACTGTTTTTAACCAACTGTCTGTCTGTCTCTCACAGAACAACCTCCATGATCCGAACCAGTCTGGGTTCAAAGCGGCACATTCCACAGAGACGGCCCTTTTGGCTGTTTCTGAGAAACTGCATGCTGCTTGGTCAGTCAAGCTGTCATCTGTACTTATCTTCCTGGACCTTTCAGCAGCATTTGACACAGTCAACCACAAGACACTTTTGTCAACCCTCAAGAGCCTTTGTATCTGCAGAAAAGCATTGGAATGGTTTGCTTCCTACATGGAAGGTCGCTCATACCAGGTAACATGGAGGGGATCCACATCTGCCCTGTGCAGACTCACCACTGGTGTCCCACAAGGCTCTGTACTTGGTCCCCTTCTTTTCCCCCTCTATACCCACTCCATTGGTGAAGTCATATCCTCACATGGGTTTTCTTATCACTGCTATGCAGATGACACTCAACTCATTTTTTCTTTCCCTCCATCAGATACCACAGCTTCCGCTCGGATCTCAGCATGCTTGTCAGACATATCTTTATGGATGAGTGCTCACCAACTAAAACTCAACCCCAGCAAAACAGAACTGCTGGTCATACCTGGTGATTCATCTCCAGGTCAAGATCTTCAAATAACACTTCATGACTCTCTGCTCTCCCCTTCAGCCACTGCTCGTAACCTTGGGGTAACTATGGACAATGAACTGTCTTTTTTCCCACATGTCGCTAATGTTGCTCGTTCTTGTCGATTTCTTCTCTATAACATTTCCGTCCATACAGGCTGCCCAGGTGCTTGTTCAGTCTCTTTTCATTTCAAGACTGGACTACTGCAACTCTCTGCTGGCAGGTCTTCCCCTGAACGCTATTCGTCCACTGCAAATGATCCAAAATGCAGCTGCACGGCTTGTGTTCAATCAGCCCAAGTTTTCCCACACCACCCCACTGCTGCGCTCCCTTCACTGGCTTCCAGTAGCTGCACGTATCAGATTCAAAACACTGATGCTTGCCTACAAGGCCAAAAATGGACCAGCACCATCATACCTCAGTGACCTCATCACATCTCGCATTGCACCACGCTGTCTGAGATCCTCCAGCACTGCTCCACTGGTACCACCTTCTCTCAGAATGAGAGGTAAGTACACTTCAAGGCTCTTCTCTGTTCTGGCACCGAGGTGGTGGAATGAACTTCCCCTAGATGTCCGTACAGCAGAGTCCCTGATTATCTTCAAGTGACGACTGAAGCCCTACCTCTTCCTGAAATACCTAAATTAGCACTTTCCAAGTTTGTAGAATTCAAGTTATATTTATATTAAGTTTGTAATCTTGCGTACCAGTGTAGATTTATTCATTACTAGAGATTTAATGCAGTTTTTGTACGTCGCTCTGGATAAGGGCGTTTGCTAAATGCCGCAAATATAAATGTAAATGTAAATGTCTTTGGACAGCTCTTTGGTCTTGGCCATGTTAGTAGTTGGATTCTTACTGATTGTATGGGGTGGACAGGTGTCTTTATGCAGCTAACGACCTCAAACAGGTGCATCTAATTTAGGATAATAAATGTAGTGGAGGTGGACATTTTAAAGGCAGACTAACAGGTCTTTGAGGGTCAGAATTCTAGCTGATAGACAGGTGTTCAAATACTTATTTGCAGCTGTATCATACAAATAAATAGTTTAAAAATCATATATTGTGATTTCTGGATTTTTTTTTTTTTAGATTATGTCTCTCACAGTGGACATGCACCTACGATGACAATTTCAGACCCTCCATGATTTCTAAGTGGGAGAACTTGCAAAATAGCAGGGTGTTCAAATACTTATTTTCCTTACTATATATATATATTTCATATAATAGAGAGTGCGATTTTTAAAAATAATCTTTTTGGGGGGGAGACAATCCTCGGATGGGTCCCCCCCGGGATTTACGCCCATGCACACACACACACACCCACACACACACACACACATACACACATACACACACACACACACACACACACACACACACACACACACACACACACACACACACACACACACACACATCACACGCTCTGACATTCATTAATCTGCCATCAGACCCTGAACTTCTTGCACTTATTCTGTCCTTCTGAGGACTTCAGTCACCATTAACATGTTTCCTTCACCACAGTTACTACTGGATAACTTATAAAGGATAAACTTCTATTTATATACATTTTATTCCTCCTGATCTACACACTGTTCAGGCATAACATTATGAGCACCTGCCTAATATTCTGTTGGTCCCCTTTGGCTGCTAGAACAGTCACGACCACTTCTTCTTCTTCCTCTTCTTCCTCTTCTTCCTCTTCTTCTTCTTCATTCAGCTTCTCCCATTAGGGGGGCGCCACATCCGTCTCCATACCCCCCTGTCCTCTACATCTGCCTCTTTCACACCAACTACCTGCATGTCTTCCCTCACCACATCCATAAACCTCCTCCTT
>NC_139581.1:1098117-1175617 GCF_946808225.1 Silurus aristotelis
GGAAAAGGCATATGAGGAGCTGTAGGAGAAGTTTGACTCTGAGGAAGGAGAAAAGGATTTGTAGCGATTGTTCAGGCAGAGAAACCGAGCTGGGAAGGATGTGCTGCAAGTTAGAGCAATAAAGGATGGAGATGGAAATGTGTTGACTAGTGAGGAGAGTGTGTTGAGAAGATGAAGGGAGTATTTTGAGCAGCTGATGAATGAGAAAAATGAGAGAGAGAGAAGGTTGGATGATGTGAGTTGGTGAAGCAGGATGTAGATAGGATTAGTAAGGAGGAAGTGAGAGCAGCGATTAAGAGGATGAAGAGTGGAAAGTCGGTTGGACCAGATGACATACCGGTAGAAGCGTGGAGATGTTTAGGAGAGATGGCAGTGGAGTTTTTAACCAGATTGTTTAACAGGATTCTGGAAGGTGAGAAGATGCCTGAGGAATGGAGAAGGAGTGTGCTGGTACCGATCTTTAAGCATAAGGGAGATGTGCAGACCTGCAGTAACTACAGGGGAATTAAGTTGATCAGTCACACCATGAAGTAATGGGAAAGAGTAGTGGAAGCCAGGCTGAGAGAAGAGGTGACCATCTGTGAGCAACAGTATGTACAGACTGTAGAAAGATCATCAGTCATAATCACACACTCCAGTGCTCATGTTAGTTCTCACTCTCCAGTGTTCTGTAGTGTTTAAAGACTATAATCACACTCTTGATGTCACCCAAATGAGGATGAGGTTCTGCTTTTGAGTCTGGTTCCTCTCAAAGTTTCTTCCTCATAACATCTAAGGGAGTTTTTCCTTCACCACAGTCACCACGGTGCTCATCAGAGATAAACACACACCATTCACCTTCACTGTTACATTCTGTAAAGCTGCTTTGAGACGATGTCTGTTGTGAAAAACGCAATAGAAATAAACTTGACTTTATTATTCCTTTATTAATCTTATTTCTTCTACATTTTTATTCTACCTATTTTATAATTCTTTTATTTTTCTATTATTATTGTTATATTTTTCATTACTTTTATTCAATTTTACATGTTTCGTAATTTGTTTTATTTTTCAAATATTGGGGGTTTTTTTGTTTATTTGAATCCTGGCTCTTTATCGCCCCCTTGTGTCTCCTTGTGGACTCTGTAAGCAGTGATGTTTGACATCTGGAGGGTTTGATGTGATCACCTCCGGATGGTACTGAAGATCTCACACTGTAGTGTTGGAAATTTCGTTATGACTCATTTGGGGATTGATGAAGACCTCACACAGGTGCATGTCCTCATCCCAACAAATCCGTTTCATCCAAATACAGTGTGTGTTTCATCTTTTATTTACTGCCAAAATGTGATCCAAGAGATTTAAACCAAACACCAAGTCGTCCTGAATCTCAGCTGCTTTTTAATGAATGTTTTATGCTCCATCATGCTGTGCAGTTTACAGTGTATGGAACGCTCTCCACGCCACTGTGTGTGTAACCATATCTGAACCATCTCTGGGCTCTCTGGGAACTTCTGGTAGAACCTGGTAGAGTTCTTGATGCCCCCCCAACTCTCTCTTTATATCAAAATTTAAATACAGACATGGACCATGTGTACATTCATTTATTGATTTATTCATTCAGGATTACAGTCACAGCACAACTTTTGTTTAGCAGTAACTCATCTTCACTCCCTTCTGTCCCAGAGAGCATGCTGGAGGAGCATCACCCTGTAACACACACACACACACACACACACACACACACACACACACACACACACACACACACACACACACACAAACAAACAAGTTAATTACTAACTCCACAGTCCAGCAGATTCACTCAGCATCCATCAGCAAATTAACTGTAATATTTCGTCCATCCCCTCATCATGTCCATCAGTCTGTCCATCATTCTGTTCATCATGGTCCATCACTCTGTCTGCCTCTCATCATCTCTTTCAGTCTTTTTATCTGTCTCTCTGTCTGTCTGTCTGTCTGTCTGTCTGTCTGTCTGTCTTTTAGTCCCTCTATCTCTTTATCAGTCCCTCTTTCTGTCTCTCAGTTTCTCCATTAGTTTATCAGTCCCTCTATCACCCATACAAAAACTGTCTTTCCTGCTGCCTTTTATCTTTTCATCTGTCCTGCTGTCCTTTCTTCTTTCTATCTAACTGTCTATCTCTCCTTCTATCCCACATTCTCTCTCTCTCTCTCTCTCTCTCTCTCTCTCTCTCTCTCTCTCACCTTGTAGAGGCTGCAGACGAGTAGGAAGAGTGAGTTCATCGCTTTATTCTGCAGGTCCTCAGTGTGCTCCTGTAAACACACACAATGATCAGGAAGTGAAGTGAGGGATTAGAGTTAGAAGTGTGAAGATGGTGTGAGGACTCGTTCTCACTCCGTTGATGGTGATCCACGGCACGTATTGATGCGGTGGCTGTAAAGATGCGGTTTTCTTAGCGTTCTGGTGCATTAACTGATTTCCCTCGTCACCGTTCACACACGACATGATGTCTCCGAATTTGGTCTCAGGGCTGAACAGGGCGAGACACTGAGGAGAAACAAGACAAGTTCTGGTACCATTGACATAGTCAGAGATGGGTTGAGTCCAGGTCAGATTAAATCTGGATCAGGTTTAAGATTATAGTTAGGTTCAGATTGACTTAGTCTGGGATAAACAGAGGCCCAATCTTACCTGGGTTACATTATAATTTAAGGTTAAATTTTAGGTTAAATCCAAGAGATGCTGGTTTACGTCAAGGCAAATTCAGACTAGATTGGTTCTAATATAGTCTAGGTCTAATCTGGGTTCAATTGAGATTAGTCTGGGTCAGATTAGTTTATTCCAGATTAAAGTTGAGGCTAGTCTGCATCGAGGCCTGTTTGATTTGAGGTCCAGAAGACACCTGGTAATGTAGAAGCTCTCCCAAATAAGATCAGGTTAATTTATTCCAGATTAAAATAGAACATTAATGAGTTTATTCTGGATTAAATTCCAGGTTCAGCTCTGAGTAAAGGTATAAAATCAGTGATAATAAACACTCACAGGTTTGGCCGCCTTCACCACATCAACAGCTGCTTCCATGCAGTAAATCACCGGATATGCAGCCAATCTCAGTTTATTCAGCATGCACGTCTACATACATACACACACACACACACACACACACAGACACACACACACGCAAAACATTTAACCTATTCACTACTGAACACACCTGATCCAGGTGCAGCAATGATATCACTAACTCCACCCCCTTTATTCAATTTCATTTAATCTTATAATAGACTCTGTCCCCAAGCAGCTTTACACAGATAAAGCAGTAATAAGGTTATATAAAGAATGTCTGTGTTTATTGCCTATGAGTTTGTTCCTTATAGTTGTTTATTCCTGATGAGTGACCTGGTGGTGACTGTGGTGAAGGAAGAAACCTCAAGAGGAACCAGACTCAAAAGAGAACCTCATTAAAGTTCCAATTACAGTCCTGATTATCATCTCACCTCAATCATGTTCCCCAGACACTCGTCTGGTCCGTGCTGACAGGTGAACTCATACTTATCTCCCACCTGCTTTTCCTGCAGCATACACACACACAAACACACACACACACACACACACACACACACACACACACACACACACACACACACACACACACACACACACACACACATATGTTGGAAACAGACAGATAGATTTTTGCTTTGTGTGTGTGTGTGTGTGTGTGTGTGTGTGTGTGTGTGTGTGTGTGTGTGTGTGTGTGTATGCATGCCTCTGCGTTGCCGAACGGGACAAGCTCCAAAGTCATGATGTCTCTTAGCATGATGAAGGTCGGCATGAGCTGAATCGCCAGGAACACCTGACAGTCATGACACAGAGACTCATAATACAGAGTCACATTCACCAGGTCAGCACTTCTGCTGGAGTTCACCTTCACACACTGCTCCAGTACCTACACACACACACACACACACACACACACACACACACACACACACACACACACAATGCTGGTTGTATATACAGTATAATACAGATATAAAATGCAGAATTAAATGTGAGATAGATAGATAGATAGATAGATAGATAGATAGATAGATAGATAGATAGATAGATAGATAGATAGATAGATAGATAGATAGATAGATAGACTAAACATGGATTATGTTGGAGAATGTGTTACATCACAAGACAGTTTAGATCAGCTGAACAATTAAAAGCTAGTACACAGTGTGTGTGTGTGTGTGTGTGTGTGTGTGTGTGTGTGTGTGTGTGTGTGTGTGTGTGTGTGTGTGAAAGTTCTCTTACTCCACATCTTTCAGCCGGTGAGCTGGTGCACATGTGCAGCACGGTGAGGCAGGTGAACACGAGTCTGAGCTTCAGCACACACATCACTGCAGCATGTCAGTCTGAAGAACTAGAAGAAGAATAACATGAAAGAGAAAACTGAGATGTATAAGAAGGAGAATTAGAGGAAGTGTGTACTGAGTAACTTCCTCATGCTGAGGAACGCATGAGGACGATTTAGCAAAAGTACGATTTTGACATAATTCCATTTTGCAGAACGAAATATCACGAATCGTTCAAACGGCATTTTCTTTGACCAGAGGACTGCAAGAATATAAAACTTTTAAGTCAATGACAGATGGTACGAGCTACGGCCAAAAATGTGTCCAATTAGGTTTTTTGCATGTTAGCGCCCCCTTTGGCTTGATACTTTATCAACCTCTCCTTAAATCGAGCTCTACCATCTACCTTCAGGTTTCAAATCAGTTTGATGGTGTAAGGGAATAAGCCCCCCCCCCCCCCATTCAATTAATGTTTTGTTTTATTTTTCTTTATTTTGCTGATAATCTTTACCTCAATGTACTGTTGATGGAATTTGTTTACTTCTGGACTTTGTAATGGTTCTGGGGTTTTTTTTATGTTGTCTTTATTGAATATGTTAATGTCTGTGTCTTTAAAAAACCGGAGCTGTATAGACAGGTGTTGTTAGAGAGCGCGAGAGCGTGGGATGCGGAAGTACGGTTTTGACCTGACCCACGTTGAGAGAGAGTTTTTTTTGCTGATTGAAAAAGAGTATTGAAATAAAACGAACCATATACCTTTATCCCAACACACTTGTGGACCTCGTGTGTAACAATGGCAGAATAATAATAATAATAATAATAATAATAATAATAATATGAATAAGAATTTAGTTTTTATATATTTCTATTTGTATTTCAGTAAACAGTTGATCAGTTTTAGGATCCTGGTCACTCAGGAACCAGCAGAAAGAGAAGCTTTTTTATGAAGGAAATATTTCTTACATTTACAATGCATTTGGCCGACACCCGTATCTTTTTATTTATACAACTTGTTAAGAAGTTTTTCCTATCTGGCTTGACCGAATGTTAGGAAGTTTTCCTCTCTAGCTCAAAGGACCATATAAGTATTCTCACTATCTGGTTTACGCAAATCAGTGGATTGTACTCGCCCCAGCGCGCCAGTAAAAACCCGATACAGGATTCAGAACACTCTACTTTACTGGGTATAAAATTTATTGTGTATGAGGTGATTCTTGCTGTCTTCTGCTTGCTGCTGTTCGGTGGGTTGCGTGATGTAGAATGCCCGCGGCTCTGTGTTCTGGCCTTTTATACTCTTGGTGGAGGACTGTGTACTGTGATGTCACGGGTATCGTGTCATTGCTTGTTAAACTGTATATCTGCCTCTAGTGGTGAAGCATGGAATTACAACTAAATAGGAATCCTTTCTTACACTGCCGCCTCCAAATATGCATAGCATATTTGCTTCTAAATCTTAGCTAAAAGTCTGTCGGTTAAATCTTGGTGTCATCTTCAACTGCTATCTCTGGTAGATTAATGAGACGGGTAACTGGCTTTGTGTATAATCGACCTTTAACGTTGACCTCTGCAGACCTAACTTGTCCATCTGCTCCAGGGAATGTCTTTGACACTCTCCCGATCAACCAAAGCGCTCGTGGTAACTGGGGATCAACAATCATGACGACAGACCCAACTGCAAGGGTTTTAGTCTCTGCATGCCATTTGTGGCGTAGTTAGAGATTGGGTAAGTAGTGTCTCATGAAGTTTGACCAAAAATGTTCAGAGAGAACTTGACTTTTTCTACATCTACGTCGTCCTATGTATTCATCGGCAGGGTATATCACTTATATATAAAGTAGGTAAAGAGCAGTCTAGCCGCCCCATGAGCAGAAGATTTGGGGTGATTGGGTCTAAATCTGCTACATTGGAGAAGACATAACCTAAAGGTTTGCTATTAAGGATTCCCTCTATTTCGATAAGTACTGTTTGAAGAACTTCTTCTGTTACTGTTTGTGCACCTACTACTGTACGGAAGGCATTTTTTAAGAGATCGGATCTCCCTTTCCGAGCTGCCACCAAAGTGAGGGGCATTAGGTGGGTTGAACTGAAATTTTGGCAAGATACCGTTGAAGTTCTTGGCTGCAATTCTTTAAGGCATCTCTTAACTCTCTCTCTCCACCCTGGAAGTTAGTGCCTTGGTCAGATATCAGTTCTGAGGGGGTGCCCCTACGTGCTATAAATCTCCTCAGAGCCATGAGGAAGGAATCAGTGTCTATTGCTGTGAGAAGCTCAATTTGCACACATCGAGTTGTAAGACACTTAACACTAGAATTACTGACTTTTTATTTTCTGGTGCACGTCCTGAGGTGTTATTCACCCCCGCTGAGATTTTCACAGTTCTTCAGCTCGATTCTCCCCCTGCTTTTGTTGTGCAAACCACCCAACACCAGTGAGGCCTGGCACATTTGCATTTGTTTACTGAGACTGAGAGAGCCTAGTGAATTCAGGAGACCCACGAGAGCTTGAATTTAGAGCTTGAACTAGCAGAGTTGTCTTCAGCTTTACTGTTAAATTCTGCATATCCTTGTGTAGTAGGGCAGTCTAAGTACCGCTCTCGTAAACGTGACTGTCGCCTGAATGACTGGTGTGACAGCCTATTGTCTGCCGTTCCAGGCATATTTAAGATGTCAGTTATGCCACCTGAGCATGCAGGATCCAATCATTGTCGTTTGTGGGCATGTGCACGCGGCTTTGCGGGAGGTATGTACCTAGCTGTTTGGCTAATGCTGCTGCTACTAGTGTTTATGCACTATTAAGTGTGTATATTGGTTTGTAGCCAGGTTGTGTTTAGGATTGGTGTGACGTTGCTGTTGGGTACAGGCTGTCTTTCACTCCAGGTATGTTAATTCCAGTGGATTATGTTTGTTGCGGTGTGACTCGTAATTTATGCTTCGATTATATTGCAGTCTGTGTATGCGCTGATGGAACACCTGCATATTTGCAGCTCGTTGATTTTGGATAAAACTGCGAGTAACTGAACCTGTTTGTTTAACAATCTACTTCTGGGTATGTATATCTAGTCCCTTGAGCATTATTTGGATTGGTGTCTCTGACTGATTTGTCTTTATTTTTGTCTATTTTAGTGGGGGTAATTGTTCGCGAGCATTTTGTCACTGTGGACTGCAGGGCAAATAAATTACTCCCTATACAACATTGAGACTGCACTGTTTGTTCTGCTGCTATTTTTTATTACTTTGTGACCATTTGTATTGGATTTGTCTGTTTTTGTTTCGTTGCCCCACGCTCATGTTGTTGGCTCAAATGAAGGCCAGTTCGTGGAAGAATACTCAATATCTAGTACCTGGGAAGATTACGTTTTTATTCCCTGTTTAAATGTATTTATTGAGATCTGTTTCCTCCTTGATTAATTTGTTGTTTTTTTGTGATTTGATTTGAACCCTAATTGTTTTTCTTTTTTTTTCATCATTTTTTTCCCTTTTGGTTTTGTTCTTTTCTTGAACCCTTGGTTGAGCCATTGTGACTAGGTTTATGAGCTTTTGATTCAAACCTAGCGGAGTTCCTGCCTCTCTGAACCTTTGTGGCCAGTAAATGGTCCATACTTGTCATTTATGGTTTGAACTTGATACAATGCAAATGGTTGACTTTTATGTGTGTTTTGATTGTTTATATTCTTGTTCGGTTTTTTTTGTTTATTTCAGGAGCTGAAGGCCTCCAGTGAGGGAAGCTAGCTGTTTTGACCCTGTGGTGGTGGTCTTTCTCTCACAGAGTGTTTTTGCCGTGACTATTGCATCTCCCTCACTTAGTGAGTGTGTGTGTGTGTGTGTGTGTGTGTGTTTGTGCGGAGTATACTTGAGTGAGTGGTGTGTCTTAAGATGCACTCACTGTGCAGCTAGCCACACTACTGGTAAGCCTCAGCCTGAAAGTATTTTATTTCCTTTATTTAATTTCTGCTTGATCAACAGTCTTCTATATTTTAGCTTCTTCTTCTTCTTCTTCTTCTTTCGGCTGCTCCCATTAGGGGTCGCCACAGCGGATCATCCGTCTCCATACCACCCTGTCCTCTACATCTGCCTCTTTCACACCAACTACCTGCATGTCTTCCCTCACCACATCCATGAACCTCCACCTTGGCCTTCCTCTTTTCCTCCTACCTGGTGGCTCCATCCTCAGCATGCTTCTACCAATATAATTAATGTCCTTCCCTTGCACATGTCCAAACCATCTCAATCTCGCCTCCCTCACCTTGTCACCAAAACATCCTACATGCGCTGTCCCTCTAATAAACTCATTTCTAATCTTGTCCATCCTCATCACTCCCAACGAAAACCTTAACATCTTCAGCTCTGCTACCTCCAGCTCCACCTCCTGTCTTTTACTCAATGCCGCAGATCTCACCACAGTCCTAAAAACTTTCCCTTTCATTCTTGAAGATACCATACTATCACAAATCACTCCTGCTATCACTCTTTTCCACCCACTCCACCCTGCCTGCACTCTTTTCTTTACTTCTCTAACACACTCTCCATTACTTTGCACTGTTGACCCCAGGTACCTGAACTCCTCCACCTTTTTCAGCTCTTCTCCCTGCAACCGCATCACTCCACTGCCCTCCCTCTCATTCAGACACATGTACTCTGTCTTCCTCCTACTGACTCTCATTCCCCTTCTCTCCAACGCATATCTCCACCTCTCCAGGCTCTTCTCAACCTGCTCCCTACTCTTACCACAAATGACAATATCATCCGCAAACATCATAGTCCAGGGAGACTCCTGTCTGACCTCGTCCGTCAACCTGTCCATCACCACTGCAAACAGGAAAGGGCTCAGGGCCGATCCTTGATGCAGTCCAACCTTCACCCTGAACCAGTCTGTCGTACCTACTGCACACTTCACTGCCGTCACACTGTCCTCATACATGTCCTGCACCACCCTCACATACTTCTCTGACACACCTGACTTCCTCATACAATACCACAACTCCTCTCTTGGCACTCTGTCGTACGCTTTCTCTAAATCCACAAATACACAATGCAGCTCCTTTTGTCCTTCTCTATACTTCTTCATCAACATTCTCAAAGCAAATAAGGCATCTGTGGTGCTCTTCCTGGCTTCCACTACTCTTTCCCATAACTTAATGGTGTGACTGATCAACTTAATTCCCCTGTAGTTACTGCAAGACTGCACATCTCCTTTATGCCTAAAGATCGGTATCAGCACACTTCTTCTCCATTCCTCAGGCATCTTCTCACCTTCCAAAATCCTGTTAAACAACCTGGTCAAAAACTCCACTGCCATCTCTCCTAAACATCTCCACGCTTCTACCGGTATGTCATCTGGTCCAACCGACTTTCCACTCTTCATCCTCTTAATCGCTGCTCTCACTTCCTCCTTACTAATCCTATCTACATCCTGCTTCACCAACTCCACATCGTCCAACCTTCTCTCTTTTTTTGATTTTCCTCATTCATCAGCTGCTCAAAATACTCCCTCCACCTTTTCAACACACTCTCCTCACTAGTCAAGACATTTCCCTCTCCATCCTTTACTGCTCTAACTTGCAGTACATCCTTCCCAGCTCGGTTCCTCTGCCTGGCCTATCGGTATAAATCCTTTTCTCCCTCCTTAGTGTCCAACCTCTCATACAGCTCCTCATATGCCTTTTCCTTGGCTTTCGCCACATCTCTCTTTACCTGCTGCCGCATCTCCTTGTACTCCTGCCTACTTTTCTCATCACTCTGTCCAACCTCTTTCTCCTTATGCTCTCCTTCACTTCCTCATTCCACCACCACGTCTCCTTGTCTTCCTTTCTATTTCCAGATGTCACACCAAGTACTATTCTAGCTGCCTCCCTCATCACTCCTGCAGTAGTTTCCCAATCATCCAGCACCTCTTCAACACCACCGAGCCTCTGTCTGACCTCTTCCCTGAACCTCACACTACACTCCTCCTCCTTCAGTTTCCACTATCTTATTCTTCTTTCAGTCTTCACTCTCCTCCTCTTCTTCTTCGCCTCCAAAACCATCCTACAGACCACCATCCGATGCTGTCTAGCTACACTGTCCCCTGCCAATACCTTACAGTCTCCAATCTCCTTCAGGTTGCATCTCCTACATAGCACATAGTCCACCTGTGTGCACCTTCCTCCACTCTTATACGTCACCCTATGATCCTCCTTCTTCTCAAAATAAGTGTTCACCACTGCCATTTCCATCCTTTTAGCAAAATCTACCACCATTTGCCCTTCCACATTCCTCTCCTTAAAACCATACCTACTATCACCTCCTCATCACCTCTGTTCCCTTCACCTACATGTCCATTAAAGTCTGCCCCAATCACCAATCGTTCTTTCCTAGGTACACCATCTACCACTTCATCTAATTCACTCCAGAATTTTTCCTTCTCCTCCATCTCATGATATTTATCATCATTCCTTCAACTTCCACCTTCACGATCATCACCCTATCAGAAACTCTCTTCACCTCCACTACACTCTTACTGTACTCTTGCTTCATAATCACCCCTACACCATTTCTCTTTCCATCCACACCATGATAAAACAGTTTAAACCCACCTCCAATGTTCCTGGCCTTACTCCCTTTCCACTTGGTCTCCTGAACACACAGCATATCTACCTTTCTGCTCTCCATCATATCAGCTCCCTCTCTCCCTTTACCCGTCATAGTACCAACATTTAAAGTACCAACCCGAACCTCTACTCTCCTACACTGCTCCTTTCCCTGCCGTCTCAGTAGATGTCTTCCTCCTCTCCTTCTCCTCCTTCGGCCAACAGTAGCCCAATTTCCACCGGTACCGTCGGCTAACGATACCTGTGGCGGTCGTTGTTAACCCGGGCCTCGACCGATCTGGTATGAAATTCTCATTTGTGATCCGCATATTTGATTTGGCACGTTTTACGCTGGATGCCCTTCCTAACGCAACCCTCCCCATTTACCCGGGCTTGGGACCGGCACTAAGAGTGCACTGGCTTGTGCATCCATAATGGCTGGGTTAGTCTTCTATATTTTATCTAATTATTCTTATTAAGAAATAAAAGCATTTTTGTATTTATATTCACGTCTCCTATGTTTAGTGGAAACAAACCTGTGTGCTTTATTTTGGGTCTAAATTTCCCCGTTCATAGAAATGGGGTGGCGTAGTCGGCTTTTCGTTCTAGTTGTATACTAGTGTCCATTCTTACCAATCACCGCCCCGCCACACTTGTAAAGGACCCTAAGTTGTCGGAGTTCCTCCAGAATGACCGTCTTATCTTCACGGAGTTGCCAAATCTCCTGTAATGTCATAGGCAGCTTGTCATTGCTTGGTAAACTGTGTGTCTGCCTCAAGTGTAGCCTGGAGATACAGCCAGTTTTGATCTGTTCTCCCTCAAAATTCAAGCTCTGGTGAACTCATTAGACTCTGAGGAAGATAGTGAACTACAGTGTGAACTATCAGTGGCCATTCGACATCGTGCAACCTGTCACTCAGCACTGACCATTCAGCATGCATTCTGCATCACGCAACTTACTGAACAGCAGCTAAGATAGCAAGAATCACCTCATATACGATCAGTTCTATACCCAGTAAAGTTGTATTCTGAATCCTGTACCATGTTTTGACTGACACGCTGGGGCGAGTACAATCCCCTGATCAGTTTACAGAGTCAGTGGTGAGTTTGACTACATAGCCGCACTTCTCTAGTTTCTTAATCTCTTCGTTATATGCAACTGCCCTTTCAGGATCCTTTGCCAACCGCCGCTCTATACCTCTTAAGTTGGGCATAACAGAGTCCTTAGAGGTACAGAGTTGTGGCATATTCGCTTTCCTTAAAAGGGGAGTTGCATAGCGATTCACTCCATCTACCATCACCCTGGTTGTTCTGGTTTGTAACAGATCCATTGCCACATGATCCTGCTTTGATCGCGTGACTAATTTTTCATTCCTGTTTGGGATGGTATCGCTTTAAGGTGGGGAACCACCCACTGGTCCATCGGCGGTTTCCAGAGGCGTGGCGAAGGATTCTCGCGCGTTCTAGTCTTTCCTTTCACATTAGATAATAAGATTTGGATTAATGCATTTCTTCATTTTGGTTATTAACCTCTTATCTGACTCCAATTAGATAAAACATAATATTTGCATAGGTTGTTATTTTACTAATAGTATAATTTGGATGGATGTTTGTTTAGTTATTCTGATTAAGCTCTGGCATTACACTCGTTCGTTCGGTTCTCATAGTAGCACACGATCCTACTATGGGCCTTATAATTAATATACTGGTCAACGGTCATAAGCGAATCAGTATTGGTCGCTGCCAGAGGTTGGACTATACGCTTAAGCAGCCGCTCTCTGCGTGCTCAACTTTAAACATACTTTATTTAGTCCCCTTGGAGGTGACACTTAATTATTACAATAATTATTTCTAACCAAAGGTAATGAATAGAATAATATTGAAATAATCAGAGGTTGAGGCTGACCCTATTTAGAGTGATCAGAAATGTTACTCTAAACAGAAATACATATTGTTAGCCTCCACGCTTCCAAGTACACTCTAACTAACGCCAAGTGCTAGTCGTATCTCTCAAATCCTCAGCTGATGTATTATTCACTATCTAACTGGGATTTAGGCCGATTCTAGCCCGATTTCAGTCCTTACGGTAACTACGGATGCAACGTTATTACTTGCAATGTCAACATTTACCGAGCAACACAGAATAAAATCAAACATAACAATTTATTAACCAGGTAAGAAAATCACAATTCGAAGCCAATTCATAGTTCAATTAAATAACACAAATACAAACCAATAGTATTTACATTTAAACAGGAAATATAAAACCTTTCATACCTGGTAAAAGATGACACAGTAATTGTGCGGGAGATCTGTTTACAGATTCCCTGAAATGTTGGTCAGTTCTCCTTAAATACCCAGATGGAGTAAGCATTATGTAAACATTATTTAGCAATGGAAGTTTGCATTGATTGGTTCTTACAGACCTGTGGGAGGCACCTCACCTGTATACATTTGTAGTGGGGCACACGCCCCTTGCATAGAT
Organism: Silurus aristotelis; assembly: GCF_946808225.1. Lineage (NCBI taxonomy): Eukaryota > Metazoa > Chordata > Actinopteri > Siluriformes > Siluridae > Silurus > Silurus aristotelis. Next base: position 1,111,476 of record NC_139581.1, read on the forward strand.
TTATGTTTTCTTAACTCTATTAAACCTTTTATTATTTGTTTTATTGCTGTGGGAATGGGACCTGTGTACCAGTCGCGATAAACCTTTGTAAAGAAATGAAACATGAACATTTTCCGTCGTTATTTACATGTGATATGACCTTTCTTACACATAATCATCTGGTGTGCTATAGAATGTCCTGTGTTGAGGATGTAACAGGGAAAGGAGGGGTAGAGGGGTCAGATGTCTGCAGGTCTACCATTTGTATGGACATGTGGTGTTTGAAGACCAAGGGTAGCTCTCCGGGGAGCCTACTGAAGTCCAGATAAAGTTCTGGTTCTCGAGAGGGGTGTTGTGGGGTCTTGGTCCCCTGCCGTGAGTCCTAGAGGAAACTTGTTGTGTCGGAAAGAGTTCTCTTTTGATGTTCTTGGTGCCTCTGGCACCTACAGGGCACACACCCTGCACTCTCGGGCATCCATGCTGTGTTCTCGGGGAGGGCCGACCTTTTGGTCATGATCAAGCAAAAATCTTACACTTTGCCAGAGTCTCTCTACGTTTCGGGATAGTTCTTCCATTTGGGGAGTGATAGAGCTATGTAAGCATTGTTGAGTCTGTATCTGTTGCTTCGGGTGGTTAAAGATAGTTCTGGGAAAAGGGACTGGAGTCTCTATGACCTGCTGTGTTCGGGGAGCTAGCAGAGCTGCCTGCGGATTTACTGTTAAATTCTGCATATCCTTATAAAGGGTTTTAAATTGTCGGAATTTCTCGTGAAAGGCCACTTGATTTTCATACAGTTGCCTAACTATCTTCTCCAGGTCTTGAAGCTTTGAGTTATGCCTGACGGATGTGGGTGCAGCCTTGTCTGGTTGTAACAAAGGCTTCTCCTCCTCATCACTTTCGAAAGGCTGTGAAGGAATGTCCTTTAGATGTTGGTATCTCTGCTGGAGTGTTGCAATGGGATACGAGTGTTCAGCTAAACCTAAGTGCTCAGAGGTAAAGGCATTCTGGATCCAGTAACTCTGTTGGGGCTGCGATATAGAATGTACTCTAAAGGAAACTTTCCCATTGAGTTTCTTGATATCTTGTCGAATAGTTCTTAATGTTAAATCTTCCTTCTGTCCTTGTAACCCTAGTTTCTTAGCTGCAGCTGGAAGTAACATAGTCCTTTCGGATCCGTCATCAAGTACTGCATAAGTGTTCAGGGGTTTGATTGTTGTGCTGTAATACAACGGGAATCACTTTCAGCAGGACACGTTTGGAACCTTCTGGTCTAGATACAGAGTTTTGTTCGTGGAACTCACTGGCTGCTCATCAGGGACAAATTCACACCATTCACCTTAACTGTTGATTTCTGTAAAGCTGCTTTGAGACAATGTCTGTTGTGAAAAGCGCAATACAAATAAACTTGACTTGACTAGATAGATAGACTAAACATGAATTATGTTGGAGAATTTGTTACATCACAAGACAGTTTAGATCAGCTGACCAATCAAAAGCTAGTACACTGTGTGAGTGTGTGTGTGTGTGTGTGTGTGTGTGTGTGTGTGTGTGTGTGTGTGTGTGTGTGTGTGTGTGTGTGTGTGAAAGTTCTCTTACTCCACATCTTTCAGCCGGTGAGCTGGTGCACATGTGCAGCACGGTGAGGCAGGTGAACACGAGTCTGAGCTTCAGCACACACATCACTGCAGCATGTCAGTCTGAAGAACTAGAAGAAGAATAACATGAAAGAGAAAACTGAGATGTATAAGAAGGAGAATTAGAGGAAGTGTGTACTGAGTAACTTCCTCATGCTGAGGAACGCATGAGGACGATTTAGCAAAAGTACGATTTTGACATAATTCCATTTTGCAGAAAAAACTGACTTCATATCACGAATCGTTCAAACGGCATTTTCTTTGACCAGAGGACTGCAAGAATATAAAACTTTTAAGTCAATGACAGATGGTACGAGCTACGGCCAAAAATGTGTCTAATTAGGTTTTTTGCATGTTAGCGCCCCCTTTGGCTTGATACTTTATCAACCTCTTCTTAAATTGAGCTCTACCATCTACCTTCAGGTTTCAAATCAGTTTGATGGCAGGGTTAATAATAATATTAATAATAATATTAAATATTAAAAATAAGAATAAGAATAAGAATAAGAATTTAGTTTTTATATATCTCTATTTGTATTTCAGTAAACAGTTGATCAGTTATAGGATCCTGGTCACTCAGGAACCAGCAGAAAGAGGAGTTTTTTTATGAAGGAAATATTTCTTACATTTACAATGCATTTGGCCGACACCCATATCTTTTTATTTATACAACTTAGCTTTTGAAAGTTAGGGGCCTGGCTCAAGGGCCCAACACTGGCAACTTGTTGGATTTAAACTAACAATCTTTCGATGAGAATTCCAACGTGTACGAATTTACAGACTGCCTGAACCCAGATTCCAGCCCAAGAGCTTTCAGAAGAAGTTCATCCACAAAAATGATGTAAAATATCACAGAAGTATTTGTGTAGTTTGTTCAGAATTTCAGGTGAATCCATTTTAATCTTAATCATAAAGTTTTTCTCAGTTGCTTTGGAGTGTTTTCCTGAATCATCCTTATATATCCTTATATTTGTAAACCAGGAAGTGCATTTCTCAAAACTATTTGTAAAACAGCACAACACATTGGATTCCCTGCAAAAACCTGAACTTTTCTTAAAATCCTCAGTGCATCTCTAAAACATTAGTAATTGTGTGAATGAACATCTCATTACCATCAGAATCACGAGTCCTTTTTGTTGTCGTTCACAAACACAAAGTTTAGGTGCCTGGTTTCAGTATTTCTGATATAAACTACAGTTTGGATCAAAGTGACTGAAAATCTACAAGTTTAAATTTTTCTTTATGAACTTTATGAAGTTCAGCAGCACAAATGTATTTATATGAGTGACCATCTGTGAGCAACAGTATGGTTTCATGCTGAGGAAGAGCACCACAGACTCATTATTTGCTTTGAGAATGTTGATGAAGAAGTATAGAGAAGGTCAGAAGGAGTTGCATTGTGTGTTTGTGGATTTAGAGAAAGCGTACGACAGGGTGGAGAGAGGAGTTGTGGTATTGAATGAGGAAGTCTGGTGTGTCAGAGAAGTATGTGAGGGTGGTGCAGGACATGTATGAGGACAGTGTGACAGCAGTGAAGTGTGCAGTAGGAACGACAGACTGGTTTAAGGTGGAGGTTGGGCTGCATCAAGGATCGGCCCTGAGCCCTTTCCTGTTTGCAGTGGTGACGGACAGGTTGAAGGACGAGGTCAGACAGGAGTCTTCATGGACTATGATGTTTGCAGATGATATTGTGATTTGTGGTGAGAGTAGTGAGCAGGTTGAGAAGATCCTGGAGAGGTGGAGGTACATGCTGGAGAGAAGGGGAATGAAAGTCAGTAGGAGTAAGACAGAGTACATGTGTGTGAATGAGAGGGAGGGCAGTGGAGGGGTGCAGTTACAGGGAGAAGAGGTGGAGAAGGTGGAGGAGTTCAGGTATTTGGGGTCAACAGTGTAAAGTAATGGAGTGTGTTAGAGAAGTGAAGAAATGAGTGCAGGCAGGGTGGAGTGGGTGGAGAAGAGTGATAGCAGGAGTGATTAGTGATAGAAGTATCACAGTATCTGTGAGAGTAAAAGGGAAAGTTTATAGGACTGTGGTGAGACCTGAGATGTTGTATGGATTAGAGACAGTGGCATTGAGTAAAGGACAGGAGGTGGAGCTGGAGGTAGCAGAGCTGAAGATGTTGAAATGTTTGTTGGGAGTGACGACGACGGACAGGATTAGAAATGAGTTTATTAGAGGGACAGCGCATGTAGGACGTTTTGGAGACAAGGTGAGAGAGGTGAGATTGAGATGGTTTGGACATGTGCAGAGGAGGGACATGGGGTATATCAGTAGGAGAATGCTGAGGATGGAGCCACCAGGAAGGAGAAAAAGAGGAAGACCAAGGAGGAGGTGTATGGATGTGGTGAGGGAAGACATGCAGGTAGTTGGTGTGACAGAGGCAGATGTAGAGGACAGGGGGGTATGGAGACAGATGATCTGCTGTGGCGCCCCCTAATGGAAGCAGCCGAATAAGGAAGAAGAATAAAAAGAAGAAGGATAACAGACAGGATTCACACTTTTACTGTATTGTATTAGTGTTCGTTAATTTCCTGCTTCTTCATCCATTTACAGAAATTGTAGTTCCGTGTTTTGCTCTGTTTCCAACTGAAGGTTCACGAGATTCACCAGAGAGCGATCACTGGTTGATCTGATGCTGTACACTCGCCTTCATCAAATAGAGACACGTTTACAAACAAATAAAAGTTTAATAGAAATTTAAACTCGACAGATTCTGACAACTTCTTCTCTATTTTACATTCAAGATGTTTTTGGGGGTTTAAACTATTCAGATGAGACTCAGTATAACATGACAAGTCAAGTCAAGTTTATTTCTATAGCGCTTTTCACAACACACATTGTCTCAAAGCAGCTTTACAGAATTTAACAGTGAAGGTGAATGGTGTGTATTTATCCCTGATGAGCAGCCGTGGAGACTGTGGCAAGGACAATCTCTTTTAGATGTTATGAGGAAGAAACCTTTAGAGGAACCAGACTCAAAAGCAGAACCTCATCTTAATTACATTACTGATAATGTAGGAAACAGCAGACACTTGTACACTTGTTTCTTACAAACATCTAAACCACTGCGCTACTCCTCCACCTAATTTACTTTTATTAAGGTATTTTGTGTTTCCTTCAGCAGAAGTGTGGAGAAGTGAGATCATTACACCAAGGAGGTAAACACTGGAGGAACTGATGCTGATGGAGTTGCAGGTATTATTTCATTCTTCACTTTATTGTACATGATCCATGTTAATGATGGGGTGTGGCTTTGGTAACTGATTTGCACATGGGGAAGTTATGAACTCTTAAAAAAAAAAAATAATAATAAAATAAATAAATTAAGTAATTTTGGAAATATTTTTAGTCCGTGTAGGAGACTGTTGACATTAACTACAGTCCAATTCATCCTCAAAGCTCCCGTTCTTACTCCGGAATTTCACGGATCCCCAGACCATAGGTGAGAAACATCTCCAGCTGCACAGAGTCACCTCCAATCATAGAGATCATCCAGAGGCAGACCAGGATGAAGCCTCGACTTGAACACTGAGACTGTGTCTGAGTCCCGAACACTAATTGGAAGGTTGTTCCATAACTGTGGTGTTTATAAGAGAAACATCTGCTCCCTGCTGGAGTCTTCTTTATTTGAGGTACCAACAAATAGCCTACACCTTTTGATCGAAGTAGGCGTGGAGGATCATCCTGGTACAGAAGTTCACTCAGATACTGCGGCGTGAGAGCGTTAAGTGCTTCATACGTCAGTAGTAGTGTTTTATAAACAGTGTGAGATGTAATTGGGAGCAGTGTAGATGATTAAAACAGGGCTGATGTGCTCATATTTTCTATATCTAGTGAGGACTCTTGCTGCTGCATTCTGAACTAACTGAAGCTTATTTCTGCACTTACTCCAACACCCAGACAGTAAAGCGTTACAGTAGTCTAATCTAGAAGTAGCAAAAGCATCTACTAGTTTTTCTGCATCCTGTACAGACAGTAAACTTTTCCTTCTTCTTGCAGATATAAAGAGAAAAGCAGTGGGCTTAAGACAGATCCTTGCGGGACACCAAACTTTACCTCAGAGTGTGTGGAGCCCTCACCATTTACATCAACAAACTGATAGTGATCAGCCAAATAAGACCTGAGCCAAGAGAGAGCTGTTCCCTATATTATATATAGTATATATATTATGATCAATGGTGTGAAAAGCTGCACTGAGGTCGAGCAAAACAAGTAAAGAGACAAAACCCTGATCAGAGGCCAATAACAGTTGATTTCATAAATGTTATTCCTCAGTAGATGTGAGCAGAACTGCTGTGCTACAATCTTTTCTAGAATCTTGGAGATAAAGGGGATGTTTGATATTGGACTGTAGTTGGACAGCTGACAGGGTAAAGGTCAGGTTTCTTAATTAGGGGGTTGATACTGCAGTTTGAAGGATTTATGTACAAAACCAGTGCTAATGGAAAAGTTTATTATTTTAAATCAGGTTAAATTTCCTCTGGAATGATTTGTTTGAGGAAACTTGTAGGCGAGGGATCGAGAATGCAGGTTGATGATTTTGATGAGGAAATAATTGAAATGAAGTCGTTTTCTTGAATAGGAGTAAAACTTTATAATTGATGGTCTGTTATAATGACACTGCTGTCTACAGGGTTATTTATATGTCTGGATTTATTTTAATCGTCTAGATTTCTTGCCTGATGGTTTTAATTTTATTATTAAAAAGTTGATGAAATCATTACTTCCTATTGATGGTGTGCATGTGAGTGCAGTGCTTTTATTTCCTGTTCATTTTTCTGCAGTACAGAGACCTGCTTTCGGACACTAAATATAGCTTTATAGATATAGCAAAATAGCTGTGACTCCGCCTCCTCTGCCATTTAAACGGGGCTGAATGATACATCTGAATGATCAGCTCATGTGTGGTATAGATTAAATTGAGCTCATTATCATTACAGGGATGCTAATACTTTTGAGCACTCACTACCCCCACCTTCCTGTTTCCTTCTGTTGAAACTAATGAAAACTATCAAATACGGTAAGCAGCACAATGGGGATGTTCAAGTCACGGGTATTATTGCGTATTGTATTTATTTAAAACTAATTATAACACACACACACACACACACACACACACACACACACACACACACTGAATGGATCCCAGGATGATTTATAAAGCAATTTTATTCCATTAAAATGAACACATGCTGGTCAAACTAAGCAGAATGTTGAGATTAAATCTCAAAAATGTTCATCGGTGCTGAGGTCTGAAACCCACAACCTTCTGTAACTGAACTAGGAATTTGTCTATGCCAGGACACATACTTTGGGATTCAAACTCATGGCCTAATAGATGCCTTTAAAGTTTAGTGTTAATCATCTGTAAATAACGAGGTTTAAACCCATAACCTGGATGGTGAATGCTCTCTGCCACTCCTGGGAAGTCTGGGTATCAGAACACGGATTCAAACCCAAAACCTCCTGGTCACTGAATCTCAGTCCTGGAATATGACCTCAGAACCTCATGGCTGCAGGTTTTCTAACAGATTTGAATCCTTACGTTTACAGCAGTTCCTGAAAGGGAATGGAACACACGTCCACGTGGCAGCAGGATTCGTGTTTAAAGAGGATCGGCGGCGGGCACTGTGGACACTGAGGGCGTTGAACATGGCGATGTCGGGCAGCAAGCGGCAGCTGGTGATAGTGTCGATTTTTTCACACACTGCTCGGTGGTCGTCCATAGCGAAACGGACAGCGTGCGACGCGGCGATGATGACGCTCTGGGAGTGGCTCAGGTGAGACGTGGCAGCTTTGACGTCTCTGGTGGCCGCGTGATAAACCTGCCGGACGCTCTGACTCACGTCGGCACACAGACGTGCTGTCAGGCTGCAGACGCGGAAGCAGATAAAGTCCAATCATGTTCTTTATTGAGGTGCAAAAAACAAAACACTTATAAGCCGATGAAAACAAAAGCAAACACAGACATCCGCTCGTAACGAAGTATCCACTATGAGCGCGAATGTCCAACGCCTAATCCCAATGAAAGTAAAGCTTTTGGCAATGAGTACTCCAATAAGGAAATGGAGTTCGGAGAAATAGCCAGCGGTGAATCCTGGCGTTTGAGCAGCCATGCGATTTACCTGCATGACAATACAACGACCGACAGCCTGTGATTTAAGAACGTGAGTTTAAGTAGTCTGTTCTTTAATGAGCCACAGCTGTCGGTAATCTTGGAAAGCAGCGTGACTGCTATCGAGAGGGGCTTTGGCAGGGTGAATCCCTGACACGTGCGTTACTCTCCTGCAGTTTCTGCTGCAGCAGCGAGTTAACGTGACTGCCGGGTGCAGACGCAGACGTATGCAGGGGCGAGGTCGGGCTCTGCCGAGTGACGGACGCGTCGTCATGACGATCGAAACTCAGAGGGGGCAGATGGTGCAGGAAGGCGGTGGGTTTTACTTCCTTGTCCTCGCTTTCCGTGTCCGAGGCTTCACCCGGAACCGTGAGTCCAGACGACGTGTAGAGTTCCTGATCCGAGTCCGACTCGGACGCCTCCCCTTCCACCACCACCTGTGACTTCCTGTCGGCCATGACTCTGAAAAACCACAACATGCAGCTGTGAATTCATCTGAGGATGGCTTTATTTATTTATTTATTTATATCCATAAACAATTATTTCTACATGTGTGCATTTATTTCTTAATTTACTTCTTCTTCTTCTTCTTTCGGCTGCTCCCATTAGGGGTCGCCACAGCGGATCATCCGTCTCCATACCACCCTGTCCTTTACATCTGCCTCTTTCACACCAACTACCTGCATGTCTTCCCTCACCACATCCATGAACCTCCTCTTTGGCCTTCCTCTTTTCCTCCTACCTGGTGGCTCCATCCTCAGCATTCTTCTACCAATATAATTCATGTCCCTCCTCTGCACATGTCCAAACCATCTCAATCTCACCTCCCTCACCTTGTCACCAAAACATCCTACATGCGCTGTCCCTCTAATAAACTCATTTCCAATCTTGTCCATCCTCGTCACTCCCAACGAAAACCTTAACATCTTCAGCTCTGCTACCTCCAGCTCCATCTCCTGTCTTTTACTCAATGCCACTGCCTCTAATCCATACAATTTCACCACAGCCCTTTAAACTTTCCCTTTCATTCTTGCAGATACTTTTCTATCACAAATCACTCCTGTCACTCTTCTCCACCCACTCCACCCTGCTTGCACTCTTTTCTTTACTTCTCTAACACACTCTCCATTACTTTGTACTGTTGACCCCAGGTACCTGAACTCCTCCACCTTTTCCAGCTCTTCTCCCTGCAACCGCACCCCTCCACTGCCCTCCCTCTCATTCACACACATGTACTCTGTCTTACTCCTACTGACTTTCATTCCCCTTCTCTCCAGCGCATATCTCCACCTCTCCAGGCTCTTCTCAACCTGCTCTCTACTCTCACCACAAATCACAATATCATCTGCAAACATCATAGTCCAGGGAGACTCCTGTCTGACCTCGTCCGTCAACCTGTCCATCACCACTGCAAACAGGAAAGGGCTCAGGGCCGATCCTTGATGCAGTCCAACCTTCACCCTGAACCAGTCTGTCGTACCTACTGCACACTTCACTGCCATCACACTGTCCTCATACATGTCCTGCACCACCCTCACATACTTCTCTGACACACCTGACTTCCTCATACAATACCATAACCCCTCTCTTGGCACTCTGTCGTACGCTTTCTCTAAATCCACAAATACACAATGCAATTCCTTCTGTCCTTCTCTATACTTCTCCATCAACATCCTCAAAGTAAATAAGGCATCTGTGGTGCTCTTCCTCGGCATGAAACCATACTGTTGCTCACAGATGGTCACCTCTTCTCTCAGCCTGGCTTCCACTACTCTTTCCCATAACTTCATGGTGTGACTGATCAACTTAATTCCCCTGTAGTTACTGCAAGACTGCACATCTCCTTTATGCTTAAAGATCGGAAACCAGCACACTTCTTCTCCATTCCTCAGGCATCTTCTCACCTTCCAAAATCCTGTTAAACAACCTGGTCAAAAACTCCACTGCCATCTCTCCTAAACATCTCCACGCTTCTACCGGTATGTCATCTGGTCCAACCGACTTTCCACTCTTCATCCTCTTAATCGCTGCTCTCACTTCCTCCTTACCAATCCTATCTACATCCTGCTTCACCAACTCACATCGTCCAACCTTCTCTCTCTCTGATTTTCCTTATTAATCAGCTGCTCAAAATACTCCCTCCACCTTCTCAACACACTCTCCTCACTAGTCAACAAATTTCCCTTTCCATCCTTTATTGCTCTAACTTGCAGTACATCCTTCCCAGCTCGGTCCCTCTGCCTGGCCAATCGGTATGAATCCTTTTCTCCTTCCTTAGTGTCCAACCTCTCATACAGCTTCTCATATGCCTTATCCTTGACTTTCGCCACATCCCTCTTTACCTGCTGCCGCATCTCCTTGTACTCCTGCCTACTTTTCTCATCACTCTGTCTATCCCACTTCTGTTTTGCCAACCTCTTTCTCTTTATGCTCTCCTGCACTTCCTCATTCCACCACCACATCTCCTTGTCTTGTTTTCTATTTCCAGATGTCACACCAAGTACTTTTTTAGCTGCCTCTCTCATCAAGTCAAGTCAAGTCAAGTCAAGTTTATTTGTATAGCGCTTTCACAACAGACATTGTCTCAAAGCAGCTTTACAGAAAACAACAGTGAAGGTGAATGGTGTGCGTTTGTCCCTGATGAGCAGCCGTGGCGACAGTGGCAAGGAAAAACTCCCTTAAATGATATGAGGAAGAAACCTTGAGAGGAACCAGACTCAAAGGGGAACCCATCCTCATATGGGTGACATCAAAAGTTTGGTCATAAATCTTTCAACAATACAGAACAATTTGTGATCATCATAGATCCAGCATCAGCTTCTCCATGCCAGGGCCTTTAAACACTCGGCATCTACTTCTCCATGATCATCCATAGGTCCATAATCTTCACGAGGTGGGACGTGACTGGAGCTGGCCAAACCTCAGGAAGCCTCTGGATGGGGAGAGAAAGAGAAGCAGTGGAGAGGAATTAGCGTAGCTGCTGTTCATGATATTAACAGTTCAAGTTGATAATGTGCATGTGATCAGATGTTCTGGAGCACAAGGTTGTGATGTGATGTGTGTGATGTGTGTTATGTGTAGGCTTTGCTAAAAAGATATGTTTTTAATCTGCACTTAAACTGGGAGAGTGTATCTGAACCCCGAACACTGTCAGGAAGACTATTCCAGAGTTTAGGAGCTAAATGTGAAAATGCTCTACCGCCTTTAGTGGACTTTGCTATTCTAGGAACTACTAGAAGCCCAGAGTTTTGAGATCTCAGGGAGCGTGACGGATTGTAGCGTGTTAAGAGACTGGATAGATACATGGGAGCCAAACCATTTAGTGCTTTATAAGTGAGTAGCAGTAGTTTGTAGTCTATTCGAAACTTAATAGGAAGCCAATGTAGGGACGATAAGATTGGGGTTATATGATCGTATTTTCTTGACCTAGTAAGAACTCTTGCTGCGGCATTCTGAACTAACTGAAGCTTGTTTATTAATGATGCAGGACATCCACCTAGTAATGCATTACAGTAGTCTATTCTAGAGGTCATAAACGCATGGACGAGCTTCTCTGCATCAGATATAGATAACATATTTCTTAGCTTAGAAATATTTCTAAGGTGAAAGAAGGCTGTTTTTGTAACTTGATTGATGTGATTTTTAAAAGATAAGTTGCTGTCTAAAATAACTCCCAGGTCTTTTACCGTTGAACTAGTAGTTACAGAACAACCGTCTAAATGCAGGCTGAGATGCTGGAGCTTCTGTGTACTATTTTTTGGGCCGATGAGCAAAATCTCCGTTTTATCAGGATTTAATAGCAGAAAGTTATGGGTCATCCAATCTCTTATTTCTTCAACACACTCAGTTATGCGAGCTAATTGAGCTGTATCGCCTGGTTTGGATGAAATATATAGCTGGGTATCATCAGCATAACAATGGAAGCTAATTCCATGCCTTCTAATAATATTTCCTAATGGAAGCATGTATATTGTAAAAAGCAGGGGTCCCAGAACTGACCCTTGTGGCACGCCATAATTTACTAGCATTATCCTGGATAGCTCTCCATTTAAATCTGCGAAATGGTAACGATTGGACAGGTAGGATTTAAACCAGCTTAATGCCTGTCCCTGAATACCGATGTAATTCTGTAAGCGATCGAGGAGAAGATCATGATCTATAGTGTCGAACGCAGCACTAAGATCTAGTAAAACTAATAGGGAGATGTAGCCTTGGTCTGAAGCTAAAAACAGGTCGTTAGTGATTTTAACTAGAGCAGTTTCTGTGCTATGATGGGGCCTAAAACCTGACTGAAACTCTTCAAAGATATTGTTCTCCTGCAAGTGGTTACATAGCTGGGCAGCGACAATCTTTTCTAAAATCTTAGACATAAATGGGAGATTTGAAATTGGTCTGTAATTCGATAGCGTGTTTGGATCCAGATTAGGTTTTTTAATGAGGGGCTTAATAACTGCTAACTTGAGGGATTTAGGGACATGACCTAACGATAGTGAGGAGTTAATAATATTTAAAAGAGGCTCACCAGCTGTATATAACACTTCCTTCAGTAGTTTAGTGGGAATTGGATCTAACTGACATGTTGTTGATTTAGCTTTCATAATAGCATCATACAGCTCTTCCTGTCCTATACATGTAAAACAGTGTAGTTGTGGGGTTGTAAGTACGATTGTGTCGGGAGATGCTGTCAGAGGTTGAACTGCCACAATTGTTTTTCGAATGTTATCTATTTTTTCAGTAAAGAAATTCATAAAGTCTTCACTACTAAACTGTGATGGAACACATTTTTCAGATCCCTGATTTGTTGTTAATTTAGCGACTGTACTGAAAAGGAACCTGGGATTGTTTTTGTTATTTTCTATGAGTTTGCTCAGGTGTTTAGCTCTAGCAGCTTTTAGCGCCTGTCTGTAGCTAAGCATACTGTCTTTATACGCAATTCTAAATACCTCCAATTTAGTTTTCCTCCATTTTCTCTCCAGATTACGTGTTGTTCTCTTTAGGGCATGCGTATGACTATTATACCAAGGTGCAGGTGCTTGTTCTCGAACCTTTTTTAACCGGATGGGGGCAACAGTGTCTAAAGTGCTAGTGAGGATAAGGTCTATGTTGTTCGCCATCTCATCAAGATGATCAGCATTTATGGGTTTAATGTGAAACTGAGATAAATCAGGCAGGTTATTTATGAATCTGTCCTTAGTGGTTGGAATAATAGTCCTACCAGGTCGATAACGTGGTGAAACACGGTTAATCTGCTCTACCGGTAGTGTGTACAGTAGGAGATAATGGTCTGTGATGTCATCACTCTGGGGTAAAATATCTATATCAGTGACGTCTGCTCCGTGGGATATTATTAAGTCTAGTGTGTGGTTAAAACGGTGGGTTGGTCTGGTGACGTTTTGTTTAACTCCAAAAGAGTTTAGTAAATCGACAAATGATAATCCTAGGGCATCGTTTTCATCATCTACATGAATATTAAAATCTCCTACAAGCAGCACTTTATCAAAGCTGATCAGGAGGTCTGAGAGACAACAAGCAAACTCATGAAGAAAATCAGCGTAGGGTCCTGGGGGTCTGTACACGGTGACCAGAGCGAGTTTTCTATGCATCTCTGAAAGTGCAATTTTAAGAACGAGCACTTCAAATGATTTAAAGCTGAATCCTAATCTCTGACTAACATTAAGAGAAGCACTATAAATGGTTCCTACACCCCCCCCCACGACCAGTCTGACGGGGCTCATGCTTATAAACATATCCTGACGGTGTCGACTCGTTTAGACCCATATAATCACCTGGTTTAATCCAGGTCTCAGTGAGACAGAGTGCATCGAGATTATTATCTGTGATCATCTCATTTACAATCAGTGCTTTGGGTGCAAGTGATCTAATGTTTAAAAGACCGAACTTTAGAACTTTGTTGTGTTTGTTTATCTGGCATTTTTCAGTTTTAACTGCAATAAGATTATTTCTGGATCTTGTGTATGTAATTCTTGGTTTTACTACACGAGGAATAGATACGGTTTCTATAAACTGGGCTGTGTGTGAACTTGTAACTATTTGGTCTGTAGTATGCGTGTTCTTATAGTTGAAGATTTCTTGATGTCTTACCAGTCAGATGGTGTGTAGTATCCTAGAGACTCCTGGTAGTAGTTGCCCAATCATCCAGCACCTCTTCAACACCACCGAGCCTCTGTCTGACCTCTTCCCTAAACCTTACACTACACTCTTTCTCCTTAAGTTTCCACCATCTTATTCTTCTTTCAGTCCTCACTCTCCTCCTCTTCTTCTTCGCCTCCAAAACCATCCTACAGATCACCATCCGATGCTGTCTAGCTACACTGTCCCCTGCCAACACCTTACAGTCTCCAATCTCCTTCAGGTTGCATCTCCTGGATAGCACCAAGTCCACCTGTGTGCACCTTCCTCCACTCTTATACGTCACCCTATGATCCTCCTATCATACCTACCATCACCTCCTCATCACCTCTGTTCCCTTCACCTACATGCCCATTAAAGTCTGCCCCAATCACCAATCGTTCTTTCCTAGGTACACCATCTACCACTTCATCAAATTCACTCCAGAATTTTTCCTTCTCCTCCATCTCACAGCCAACTTGTGGAACATAGGCACTGATGACATTTATCATCACTCCTTCAACTTCCACCTTCACGATCATCACCCTATCAGAAACTCTCTTCACCTCCACTACACTCTTACTGTACTCTTCCTTCAGAATCACCCCTACACCATTTTTCTTTCCATCCACACCATGATAAAACAGTTTAAATCCACCTCCAATGTTCTGAGTCACATTAAATACTTAAATTAAATGAACGACTCGTCACTACTGATTTATAGCTCAGAGGGTTAACATGCACATTGACACATGAGAGTCTGTTAATCAGATGAGACAAAATGGAAATTTTTTTAAAGAGGGGTAACATCTCTCATAATCAAAATCTTAAATATAATGAAGTTTGTGTAGATTTGGGTAAAATTTAGTAATGAAAATGTTTTATAGCATGAGGTGAGAGTGTCACAGAATAGGAGAAAAGATTCCTTTGAGCAATAAAATCATGCTTTTAGCAAAAAGGTATAACTAAGAAACGCGTCAGGATGACCTAAAAATCCATATTTTAGTCAGAAAACTATTGAACCTTGTGCTTGTAAAATAGTCATTAAGATGTAAAATCATTGTTCCAAATAATCTTGAGTGCTAAAATTGTTCACGCTGAATTCAGACATTTGTACATTTCACTGAGACCTGTTCTAATGCACCATGTAGGAAAGGCTGTTTTCCCCCCCAGATCATTAAATAGAGACTTTGTTGGTATTAAATACTCAGATACGGGCAGTTTTTGGAAAGCAGAGTGAAGTTGGTCTGTTCTTGAACCCTCTATACAAAGGTAACCCTTTGGCCACCACTCACTCAACCACAAATTACTGAAGGCCATGCAGATACACAAATAGACAGTTTTTCAAAGTTAAAAAAAAAAAGCTTTTATTTTGCACAGATTTACACTTAATCATATTGAGGTGAGGAACTCTGGGTAAAGATCACTTCACCACTAGACACTATTCCTGATGTGCGAGAAGAGCCTTCTTCTGCTGCAGCTTCTCTTCCTGAGGGAGAAGAAAAAGAAATCAATAAACCAGTCATGAGGGAAAACCAGACTGTTAACGAGTCCACCTACTTCTTCTGGAGCACTGGGGTTCACAAGAGTCCTGTGCACTTGGAAGGCAGACAGCTGTACTGCAATGGATGTAGATCTGAAAAGAAAAGACAATGAGCTTGTTCCTGTACAAAAGCATAAAGCAGAAAAAAGGAAACGCAAGCCTTTACCGTCTCATGCAGTGGAGCCTTAGCGGTCTCATCCACAAATGTGAACATCTTGAAAACAAAGCGCCTGTAATGGGTAGGGTAGGCAAGTCCAGACGTTTCATTAACTGGTACCAGCTTGGTCAAATAACGGTCATCCGTGTAGGGGCACCTTCAGAATACACCAAATCATTTCCTGTTCAGTACAGTCATTAGAATACACAAATTCAAGACAAGAACTTACCCAGTCACCAGAAGGTCCCACTGACGAGAGCTGTAGGGGTTCGGGGAAGCAGTGGCCCAACAGCCGTTCAGAACCAGGACAATATTTGGATCCGTTCTCCCCAAGATGTGCACTTCAACGTACACAGGTTCCCTCAGAATTTTGGTCACAGGATAGTCAGCAACACTGTAGTATGAGTTATAGGCCACTTGTTCTGTTGGGGGAAAGTCAGATTTTGTTGACGCCATGAACACTTTAGACTCACACCAGCATCCAGACAGAAGTTTCTCACCTTCTGCACAGCCCTTTACTGCACAGTGGCTTTTTCCTAGTCTTAGTTCTACTTGAAGTGGTCCAGAAGCAACTAAAGGCATGGGGTCAGCATTAGCCGAAGGTTCAAAAGTCAAGGCCGCAAAGCCAACACCTGAATATCTACACTGGAAGTAAAGCCTACAAATAAAACAGTCGATCAGTTCAAGTCCTAAAGAAGAAGTCCCCACCACAAGTTTTAGTTAAACCTACTCATAAGTCGTGTCTCTAGTGATGACACCACGGGGTCCAACTCCAACTTCATAGGATGAGAACATCATGTTTTCATAGATCACATAACCAGCTTGAACCTGGACAGAGTGGAGAACAATCTAAGACACAGGAAAGTGACCCATAAATATTTGTGGCAAGAAACTAGAACATACCATCATGATGGTCCCACAAGCAGTGACAGGAAACTGGTAGACGGCAAAAACTGCATTGGAGTCAACAGGACTACAGGGTCCAGTGTTTCCTCCCAGCATGCTGATGGAACTGAGGCTTATCCTGGGAAGGGTTGTATCTCTGGCCACCACCAACACAAACTGGCCATCAAGGGTACACTGGACAGTCACTGGAAACACCAAGAAGAGGAAAAAAACAGTTTCTCATTTCTACCCACAATCAAAACTCAGTACTTCAAACATACCAGTTTTCCCATAGTAGCATTGCTGGCCATCAAAACAGCAGGTCAAGGAGTTACACCGAGCAGCCTGTACTCCAGGTTCTCCACAAGGAACCCTTTCGTAGTCCTTCACTTGGCATTGCTGAACAAAGCCAGGCATCTGTGGCTGTAAAGTTGGCTTTGGAAGAACTTGAGGATCATGAAACGGCCCCTTCAAACCTGGTGGAGCTGCAGGTGAGCTACCCACAAAAGTGACAGCAAGAAGAATGCCGACAAATCCTAAACTTACCCCAGAAGCCACCATTTTTCCTGAACTATACACCCCAGTATACTGACTACTAGCAGCAGTTGCCTTTTATTGTGTCTTTTGTCCTAATTGAATCTGGAATCTCCGCCTACTTAACGAGTCATTAATGATCTTCCAGCTGTGTGTCATCAGTAACCTCATTAACCACCGCCTTCTTGGTTTGTTCAGGGAGACGTTAAAATGGAGACTTGTTCGAGTTAATTATCACTTTTTAGTGATAGTTAGTGCAAAGCCAACAGCTGCAAGCCTGAGTGACGACAACCAATCAGAACGAGGGAAGTGAATATTTATTAATTATAGATGCATATGAAATACTAACTTAGAGCAGAAATAGATAGATAGATAGATAGATAGATAGATAGATAGATAGATAGATAGATAGATAGATAGATAGATAGATAGATAGATAGATAGATAGCAATATCTCTGTCACATCAAATTTGATTTGTTAAAATGAACTTATTGGAGAAATGATTCTCTATTAATTAAAATATTCTGTAGCTTTCGTTGTCACTGTGATCAAAACGATGAAGAAAGAAAAGAAATACTAAATAAAAGTTGCTCTAATATAATAAATGTTCCTGTGGCTCTGTGACTGTCAGTAGATGTTACATGATACCTTCATTTACACGCTCAAGTTTATTTCTCAGGTTTATTTCTGTTGTTCTAACCCACACAGAGGATTCGTTTTCCTCACTGTGAAGGTTCTACCATGCTTTCAAACAACTTAAACATAATCATGGTTCGGACTTCCGGTATGCCTCGTGGTGATTAGACGTAGGTGGAAGTCGCTCCGTGAACATTAGTCTTTTTTTCATCAGCAATCTTAATTATTTTCTGCAACATACTCATAATTACGTCTATCTGTAACATATCTTCAAGAAAAATGCCAAAAGTGGGAAAGCAAGTACAAAATACAGCAGAAACGTCGACCGAATCGGGAAACGAGCAAGCAGCTAACGCTACGGCTATAGCTGAACCGGAGGAAGAGCTCACACCTGCTTCTTTGAGGGAGTTAATATCATTCACCATTCGTTCGGAGATTTCAACACTGCGATCTGAATTTCTGTCTGAGATTCGTTCTGCCATGTCCACACTACAAGCAACCCTTTCATGGCAAGCTCAGAAGATTGGGGACATTGAAACGGCACCTAATAACTCAGATGGCCGATTGACAGTGGTGGAGACCATGTGCGACGCGTTGAAAGCAGAGAACGACAGCTTAAAACTCAAGCTGGACGATTTGGAGAATCGCTCACGGAGGCAAAACCTAAGGATAATTGGAATATCCGAAGGATTGGAAGGCCACAGCCTGGTCGCTTTCATGACTTCGTTTTTTTCTGACTTGTTCGGGAGTAGTGCCTTCACGAGGCCTTTAGAAATTGATCGCGCGTACCGCGTTGGTCAGAAACCACAACCAAACGCGTATCCTAGGCATATGCTTGTCCGACTCCACCATTATCAAACTAAAGAACTTCTATTGAAGCTTAGTCGTGAACGGGGCTCTCTAGAATTCAAGAATTTCCCGGACATGTCGACTGAGGTGGTGAGGCGCCGTGCTGAGTTTAAGGACATGAAAGCTTCTCTTCGCAGCATGGGCGTCACCTACGGAATGCTACATCCCGCTAAACTCCGTGTCGACTTTCAGGGACAGCGACATGTTTTCCACACTCCGCGAGCAGCGATGGATTTTTTCACTGCTTCCATCAAGATTACAGCGAACAGGGCCTGACGAGCAGAATTTACCCAAAGCTTATAAATAAAAATAAGGAGAGATTTACTATTCTATCTGTATTTGTTACATAAGGCCACGTTAATTTAGTCATATGTAACACACTGCTGATAATAACTTGTACATATAGTAATTCAGTTCACGGAGCACTGCTGAAAGGGCAGCCAATAGTTGAAGGAACCTGTTAGTTGTTTTCTTTTGTATCTGACTGTTTCCAGTTAGGTTTGTAGTAGCTATGGGTGTTGGACCCTATGTCCACTCTGGATGTTTGGATGGGATAGGGCTTGTTTATGCTTTTATTTTTGTTTGTTTGTTTTGTGCACCTTCGATCATCTTGTTTTTTATTGTTCTTCTCTTTAATGCTCTCTCTTTAAAACCCCCTGACCAATTTATTGACTCTATTAAACCCTTGTTGACTAAAAATGCACCAAGCTACTGGGGGCAGGGTTAAAATGATTAGTTGGAATGTCAAAGGCTTAAATAATAAGGTAAAGAGTGTAAAAGTATTTTCTCATTTAAACAACCTAAAAGCCAACGTATGTTTTTTTTACAGGAAACTCATTTAAAGATCTCTCGCCACAAAAGCTTGCTCAGGTCTTCCATTCGGGATATAATTGTAAAGCTAGAGGTACCGCCATCCTAATTAATAAGAATACCCCGTTTAGCCCCTCGAATGTTATTTCAGATCCCAATGGTAGGTATGTGATTGTCTCAGGCTCCCTTTATAATTGGCAAGTTACTTTGGCAAGCATTTATGCGCCTAACTGGGATAATCCAGACTTTTTTATTAGGCTTTTCTCTAAACTTCCAGACTTAAATCTTTATCAACTAATTATGGGAGGTGACTTTAATTGTGTTCTAAACACTGTTTTGGACAGGTCATCTCCAAAATCAGCTCTCCCATCCAGATCTTCCAAAATAATTAACTCCCTCTTAGAGTTGTACGGAGAAACGGAAGTGTGGCATCTTCTGAACCCCCTTTCTAGAGTCTTTTCCTTTTTCTCTCCAGCTCTCCAACTGCCAAAAAAATTATTACCCAAATCCAAGCCCAAGAAGGTAGTATTTTAACAGATCCTCAAGAAATTAATAACGAATTCAAATCTTTTTATTCCTCATTATATCAGTCAGAATCTTTTAAGGATCCTAACGCTATCAGTAGTTTTTTTGATAATCTTGACATCCCCCAAATTGATAGCGAATCAAAAGCCAAATTGGACGAACCTATTAGCTTAACAGAAATGATGCAATCTATATCACAAATGCAGAGTGGAAAATCTCCGGGCCCAGACGGATTCCCGACAGAGTTTTTCAAAAAGCTTTCCCCTCAGCTTTCCCCACTGCTCCTCTTGGTCTTTGAAGAGTCTCTGAACGACGGCTACCTACCCCCCTCTTTACGTCAGGCGTCAATTTCTCTCCTATTAAAGCCCGATAAGAATCCATTGGAGTGTGGATCGTACCGCCCAATTTCACTCCTCAATGTAGATGTGAAAATGTTGGCAAAAGTTCTCTCTCTTAGATTAGAAACTGTTATCCAAGACATCAATTACCCAGACCAGACCGGCTTTATTAAAAACAGGCAGGGTTTTTTTAATATCAGACGGTTGATGAATATAATTTACACTTCATCTGACTCTTCTGTGCCAGAGGCCTTGGTTTCTCTCGATGCAGAGAAAGCATTCGATCGAGTTGAGTGGGACTATTTATTTTTTACATTAGAAAAATTTGGATTTGGTGATAGATTTGTGTCCTGGGTAAAACTCTTATATTCCTCTCCCTTGGTGTCCGTGAGAACGAACTATTTTACTCTTTACCGTGGCACCAGACAGGGTTGCCCACTATCCCCTCTTCTGTTTGCTCTAGCTATAGAACCTCTCGCGATCTCCCTTCGTAATAACCACAATATCACTGGTATTATTAGAGCAGGAAATGAACAAAAGATTTCTCTTTATGCGGATGACGTATTGGTGTATGTTTCAGATCCAGAATCGTCTCTTCCCTACGTCTTAGATATTTTGAATCAGTTTAGTGGTGTCTCTGGCTATAAATTAAATTTACACAAAAGTGAGCTTTTCCCAATTTATTTTTCTGCAAGATCTATTCCAATATCAACATTACCATTTAAATTGGCCTCGGACAACTTCAGATACTTGGGAGTAACAATAACACGGATGTATGGTGACCTATTTAAGCATAATTTTATTGCATTGTTGGAGAAAACCAAGCAAGACCTTGCCAAATGGACGACTCTTCCGCTCTCTCTGGCAGGTAGAATCAATAGTATAAAAATTAATATTCTTCCCAAATTTCTTTTCCTGTTTCAAAGTATTCCACTTTTTCTACCAAAAACATTTTTTAAGACCTTAGATCAAGCAGTATCTAATTATGTTTGGAACTGAGGCCCAATAAGGATCCAAAAATCGTTTCTTCAACAGCCCAAAAAACTAGGTGGGTTTGCGCTCCCTCATTTTTTTATATATTACTGGGCAGCAAATATTCATAGTATTCTCTACTGGAGCCAGTCACATTATGGCCTGTGTCAATGGGTTCCGGCATGGGTTGAGATAGAATGTAGTTCCTGTACTCATGTGCCTCTGCATGCTTTATTATGCTCTTCATTAGCATTGAAGACATCCAATTACTCCTCTAATCCTTTAGTTCTACAAAGCCTTAAAATCTGGAAACAATTTAGAAAACATTTTGGTTTCCAGGCAGCATCAGGTCTGTCTCCTATATACAAAAACCCCTCCTTTCTACCCTCTATTTCGGACGGATCCTTTGCGCTGTGGTTTAGAAGGAGCATTGTAAACATTAATGATCTTTTTCAAGAGAATACATTTGTCACATTTTCCTACCTGTCAGAAAAATTCAACCTCCCTAAAACTCATTTTTTCCGATATCTCCAAATTCGTGATTTTGTAAGGAACACATCCTCTCATTTCCCACACCCACCTCCTAAACAAGAGATTGATCAAGTGTTAGAAACGAAACTTTGTAAGGGTACTGTCTGTAATATTTATAAAACTATTTTTTCATTTATTGTCCAGTCAGGATCTTCATCCCTTTATAAAATAAAGAGTAGCTGGGAATCGGACCTTAATTATAATTTCACGGATGAGGAATGGTCCAAGGCCCTTGGTCGTGTACATACCTCCTCTCTATGCGCCCGTCATTCGTTAATACAGTTTAAATTGTTGCATAGAGTGTATTGGACAAAGACCAAACTATCTAAGATTTAACCCTGGTTTGGATCCAACTTGTGATCGGTGTCGGCAGCTCCGGCTACTCTTTATCATACTTTTTGGCTTTGCCCAGCCTTGACCTCTTTCTGGACATCAATATTTAAATCGATCTCTGAATACTTCATATTAGATATTAAACCGTGTCCCCTGATAGCATTATTTGGACTCAAGCCCACAAATCCCTCCTTGTCATCCTTACAATCAAACATGCTCGCCATTACTGGCCTCACCCACCCAGTTATTTTTATTGGGTACATGACCTGTCGCAATTTATTCAGATAGAAAAGATTAGATTTACATTATTTGGTATTATGGAAAAGTTTTACACCACCTGGCAACCATGCTTATTGTATTTAAGAGAAAGAGGAACGGGAAAAAAATAAAATCCTGTTCTCTTTGTTTAGCCTTTTTGAGCTCTTCCCCTTGCCCCTGACTTCTTGGCAGATGTAGAAAGGAAAATGGAGAACGTATATCTTTGAGAGTGTTAATGTAATGCAAATCTTTTATTTTTTATTGTTTTTTATTTTTATTTTTTATTTTTATTATTATTATTATTTTGTATTTTTTATTTTATTTTTTTTATTTTGCTTAATTTTTTCTTTCTTTCTCCTGTTCATGATGCTCACATTCATGATTGTGATTGTATGTATAACTTAGAAGGTGAGAGACCAATTTTTTATTGTTGGACTAGATTAACCACTGTTCCATTGTCTCTCTCGCCTAAGTGTCTTTCTGATTGAAGTGCATCAATAAAAAATATTTGGACTAAACATAATCATGGTTCTACATGTGAAGCAGAAGGTCCTTGAAGAATCGTTCTGGCCAGATGGGGTGTTCTACCCATGCAGAGGTTTCTTTTAGTCAGTGTGAAGGTTCTTCCATGCTTGGAGAGAACTCTACTGACTCCCAACATTATCTTTGTGTGAAGTTTAAGGTTCTCAGAAGGGTCAGTCGGAGGGTCTTCTGATCAACTAGGGCATTTATCCGCTCAAGAATAGGGTTCTTCCACGGAGTCTGAAGATACCTCCACCTGATGCCACCTTCTTCTTCTTTCGGCTGCTCCCAGTAGGGGGCGCCTCATTGGATCATCCGTCTCCATACCCCCTGTCCTCTACATCTGCCTCTTTCACACCAACTACCTGCATGTCTTCCCTCACCACATTCATAAACCTACACACACACACACACACACACACACACACACACACACACACACACACATACACACAGACACACAATTACATTATATATACTGTAAATACACAACTTCCTATCTGCATTTATTTCTCCAGCGACAACATTCATTATTCAGGTTCTCCAGAAATAGAGGGTATAAATGTAGGAAGTGTGTGTGTGTGTGTGTGTGTGTGTGTGTGTGTGTGTGTGTGTGTGTGTGTGTGTTTCAGTTCCCTAATGTGAACTACAAATCCTTTTCTCCGTCCGTTGAAACTCAAACATGATGATGTTCCTGTACACAAAGCAAACTCCATGAAGATATGGTGTGAAGTGTGAAGCTTTGAAGATCTCAAGTGTACAAGCTACACAGAGCCTGGACCTGCTCAGCATTCTCACAGCATTCCTACTTATCATCTGTGGTGTAAACTGGAACTGGAGACTCCTTACCTTCTCAAATATTGGTGTCTAATCTGTGTGTGTATGCGTTATGTATTTGGAAGTGTTTTTATGCCAGTGTGACAGCAGTGAAGTGTGCAGGAGGAACGACTGACTGGTTGAAGGTGGAGGTTGGGCTGCATCAAGGATCGGCTCTGAGCCCTTTCATGTTTGCAGTGGGGATGGACAGGTTGACGGACGAGGTCAGACAGGAGTCTCCGTGGACTATGATGTTTGTGGATAATATTGTGATTTGTGGTAAAAGTAGGGAGCAGGTGGAGAAGATCCTGGAGAGGTGGAGGTACACGCTGGAGAGAAGGGGAATGAAAGTCAGTAGGAGTAAGACAGAGTACATGTGTGTGAATGAGAGGGAGGGCAGTGGAGGGGTGCGGTTGCAGGGAGAAGAGGTGGAGAAGGTGGAGGAGTTCAGGTACCTGGGGTCAACAATGTAAAGTAATGGAGAGTGTGTTAGAGAAGTGAAGAAAAGAGTGCAGGCAGGATGTAGTGGGTGGAGAAGAGTGATAGCAGGAGTGATTTGTGATAGAAGAGTATCTGTGAGAGTGAAAGGGAAAGTTTATAGGACTGTGGTGAGACCTGAGATGTTGTATGGATTAGAGACAGTGGCATTGAGTAAAAGACAGGAGGTGGAGCTGGAGGTAGCAGAGCTGAAGATGTTGAGATGTTCGTTGGGAGTGACGACGATGGACATGATTAGAAATGAGTTTATTAGAGGGACAGTGCATGTAGGACGTTTTGGAGACAAGGTGAGAGAGGTGAGATTGAGATGGTTGGACATGTGCAGAGGAGGGACATGGGGTATATCAGTAGGAGAATGCTGAGGATGGAGCCACCAGGAAGGAGGAAAAGAGGAAGGCCAAGGAGGAGGTTTATGGATGTGGTGAGGGAAGACATGCAGGTAGTTGGTGTGACAGAGGCAGATGTAGAGGACAGGGGGGTATGGAGACAGATGATTTGCAGTGGCGCCCCCTAATGGAAGCAGCCGAATAAAGAAGAAGAATAATAAAAAGAAGAAGGATAACAGACAGGATTCACACTTTTACTGTATTGTATTAGTGTTCGTTAATTTCCTGCTTCTTCATCCATTTACAGAAATTGTAGTTCCGTGTTTTGCTCTGTTTCCAACCGAAGGTTCACGAGATTCACCAGAGAGCGATCACTGGTTGATCTGATGCTGTACACTCGCCTTCATCAAATAGAGACACGTTTACAAACAAATAAAAGTTTAATAGAAATTTAAACTCAACAGATTTTGACAACTTCTTTAACCATTTTACATTCAAGATGTTTTTGGGGGTTTAAACTATTCAGATGAGACTCAGTATAACATGACAAGTCAAGTCAAGTTTATTTCTATAGCGCTTTTCACAACACACATTGTCTAAAAGCAGCTTTACAGAATTTAACAGTGAAGGTGAATGGTGTGTATTTATCCCTGATGAGCAGCCGTGGAGACTGTGGCAAGGACAATCTCTTTTAGATGTTATGAGGAAGAAACCTTTAGAGGAACCAGACTCAAAAGCAGAACCTCATCTTAATTACATTACTGATAATGTAGGAAACAGCAGATACTTGTACACTTGTTTCCTACAAACATCTTAACCACTGCGCTACTCCTCCACCTAATTTACTTTTATTTAAGGTATTTTGTGTTTCCTTCAGCAGAAGTGTGGAGAAGTGAGATCATTACACCAAGGAGGTAAACACTGGAGGAACTGATGCTGATGGAGTTGCAGGTATTATTTCATTCTTCACTTTATTGTACATGATCCATGTTAATGATGGGGTGTGGCTTTGGTAACTGATTTGCACATGGGGAAGTTATGAAACCTTAAAAAAAAAAAAAAAAAAAAAAAAAAACTAAATTAAGTAATTCTGGTAATATTTTCAGTCAGTGTAGGAGACTGTTGACATTAACTACAGTCCAATTCATCCTCAATGCTCCCGTTCCCACTCCGGAATTTCACGGATCCCCAGACCATAGGTGAGAAACATCTCCAGCTGCACAGAGTCCCCTCCAATCATTAAGAGAACATCATCCAGAGGCAGACCAGGATGAAGCCTCGACTTGAACACTGAGACTGTGTCTGAGTCCCGAACACTGATTGGAAGGTTGTTCCATAACTGTGGGGTTTATAAGAGAAACATCTGCCCCCTGCTGGAGTCTTCATTATTTGAGGTACCAACAAATAGCCTCCACCTTTTGATCTAAGTAGGCGTGGAGGATCATACTGGTACAGAAGTTCACTCAGATACTCCGGCGTGAGAGCGTTAAGTGCTTTATACGTCAGTAGTAGTATTTTATAATCAGTGTGAGATGTAATTGGGAGCAGTGTAGATGATTAAAACAGGGCTGATGTGATCATATTTTCTAGATCTAGTGAGGACTCTTGCTGCTGCATTCTGAACTAACTGAAGCTTATTT
Source organism: Silurus aristotelis (assembly GCF_946808225.1). Lineage (NCBI taxonomy): Eukaryota > Metazoa > Chordata > Actinopteri > Siluriformes > Siluridae > Silurus > Silurus aristotelis. Next base: position 1,137,508 of record NC_139581.1, read on the forward strand.
CTGCACTTACTCCAACACCCAGACAGTAAAGTGTTACAGTAGTCTAATCTAGAAGTAGCAAAAGCATCTACTAGTTTTTTCTGCATCCTGTACAGACAGTAAACTTTTCCTTCTTCTTGCAGATATAAAGAGAAAAGCAGTGGGCTTAAGACAGATCCTTGCGGGACACCAAACTTTACCTCAGAGTGTGTGGAGCACTCACCATTTACATCAACAAACTGATAGTGATCAGCCAAATAAGACCTGAGCCAAAAGAGAGCTGTTCCCTATATTATATATAGTATATATATTATGATCAATGGTGTGAAAAGCTGCACTGAGGTCAAGCAAAACAAGTAAAGAGACAAAACCCTGATCAGAGGCCAATAACAGTTGATTTCATAAATGTTCTTCCTCAGTAGATGTGAGCAAACCTGCTGTGCTACAAGCTTTTCTAGAATCTTGGAGATAAAGGGGAGGTTTGATATTGGACTGTAGTTGGACAGCTGACAGGGTGAAGGTCAGGTTTCTTAATTAGGGGGTTGATAACTGCAGTTTGAAGGATTTAGGTACAAAACCAGTGCTAATGGAAGAGTTTATTATTTTAAATCAGGTTCATTTCCCTCTGGAATGATCTGTTTGTGGAAACTTGTAGGCGAGGGATCGAGAATGCAGGTTGATGATTTTGATGAGGAAATAAATGAAATGAAGTCGTTTTCTTGAATAGGAGTAAAACTTTGTAATTGATGGTCTGTTATAATGACACTGCTGTCTACAGGGTTATTTATAAAATAGTCTGGATTCATTTTAATGGTCTGGATTTCTTGCCTGATGTTTTTAACTTTATTATTAAAAAGTTGATGAAATCATTACTTCCTATTGATGGTGTGCATGTGAGTGCAGTGCTTTTATTTCCTGTTCATTTTTCTGCAGTACAGAGACCTGCTTTCGGACACTAAATATAGCTTTATAGATATAGCAAAATAGCTGTGACTCCGCCTCCTCTGCCATTTAAACGGGGCTGAATGATACATCTGAATGATCAGCTCATGTGTGGTATAGATTAAATTGAGCTCATTATCATTACAGGGATGCTAATACTTTTGAGCAGTCACTACCCCACCTTCCTGTTTCCTTCTGTTGAAACTAATGAAAACTTTCAAATACGGTAAGCAGCACAATGAGGATGTTCAGGTCACGGGTATTATTGCGTATTGTATTTATTTAAAACTAATTCTAACACACACACACACACACACACACACACACACACACACACACACACACACACTGAATGGATCACAGGATGATGATTTATAAAGCAATTTTATTCCATTAAAATGAACACATGCTGGTCAAACTAAGCAGAATGTTGAGATTAAATCTCAAAAAATGTTCATCAGTGCTGAGGTCTGAAACCCACAACCTTCTGTAACTGAACTAGGAATTTGTCTATGCCAGGACACATACTTTGGGATTCAAACTCATGGCCTAATAGATGCCTTTAAAGTTTAGTGTTAATCATCTGTAAATAACGAGGTTTAAACCCATAACCTGGATGGTGAATGCTCTCTGCCACTCCTGGGAAGTCTGGGTATCAGAACACGGATTCAAACCCAAAACCTCCTGGGTACTGAATCTCAGTCCTGGAATATGACCTCAGAACCTCATGGCTGCAGCTTTTCTAACAGATTTGAATCCTTACGTTTACAGCAGTTCCTAAAAGGGAATGGAACACACGTCCACGTGGCAGCAGGATTTGTGTTTAAAGAGGATCGGCGGCGGGCACTGTGGACGCTGAGGGCGTTGTCATGGCGATGTCATGGCGATGTCGGGCAGCAAGCGGCAGCTGGTGATAATGTCGATTTTGTCGCACACGGCTCGGAGGTCGTCCATGGCGACACGGAGGGTGCGAGGCGGCGATGATGACGCTCTGGGAGTGGCTCAGGTGAGACGTGGCAGCTTTGACGTCTCTGGTGGCCGCGTGATAAACCTGCCGGACGCTCTGACTCACGTCGCACACAGACGTGCGTTACTCTCCTGCAGTTTCTGCTGCAGCAGCGAGTTAACGTGACTGCCGGGTGCAGACGCAGATGTATGCACGGGCGAGGTCGGGCTCTGCCGAGTGACGGACGCGTCGTCATGAAGATCGACACTCAGAGGGGGCAGATGGTGCAGGAAGGCGGTGGGTTTTACTTCCTCGTCCTCGCTTTCCGTGTCCGAGGCTTCACCCGGAACCGTGAGTCCAGACGACGTGTAGAGTTCCTGATCCGAGTCCGACTCGGACGCCTCGCCTTCCACCACCACCTGTGACTTCCTGTCGGCCATGACTCTGAAAAACCACAACATGCAGCTGTGAATTCATCTGAGGAGGGCTTTATTTATTTATTTATATCCATAAACAATTATTTCTACATGTGTGCATTTATTTCTTAATTTACTTCTTCTTCTTCTTCTTTCGGCTGCTCCCATTAGGGGTCGCCACAGCGGATCATGCGTCTTCATACCACCCTGTCCTCTACAGCTGCCTCTTTCACACCAACTACCTGCATGTCTTCCCTCACCACATCCATGAACCTCCTCCTTGGCCTTCCTCTTTTTCTCCTACCTGGTGGCTCCATCCTCAGCATTCTTCTACCAATATAATTCATGTCCCTCCTCTGCACATGTCCAAACCATCTCAATCTCACCTCCCTCACCTTGTCACCAAAACATCCTACATGCGCTGTCCCTCTAATAAACTCATTTCTAATCTTGTCCATCCTCGTCACTCCCAACGAAAACCTTAACATCTTCAGCTCTGCTACCTCCAGCTCCATCTCCTGTCTTTTACTCAATGCCACTGTCTCTAATCCATACAACATCGCAGGTCTCACCACAGTCCTATAAACTTTCCCTTTCATTCTTGCAGATACCCTACTATCACAAATCACTCCTGTCACTCTTCTGCACCCACTCCACCCTGCCTGCACTCTTTTCTTTACTTCTCTAACACACTCTCCATTACTTTGAACTGTTGACCCCAGGTACCTGAACTCCTCCACCTTTTCCAGCTCTTCTCCCTGCAACCGCACCACTCCACTGCCCTCCCTCTCATTTACACACATGTACTCTGTCTTACTCCTACTGACTTTCATTCCCCTTCCCTCCAACGCATATCTCCACCTCTCCAGGCTCTTCTCAACCTGCTCCCTACTCTCACCACAAATCACAATATCATCCGCAAACATCATAGTCCAGGGAGACTCCTGTCTGACCTCGTCCGTCAACCTGTCCATCACCACTGCAAACAGGAAAGGGCTCAGGGCCGATCCTTGATGCAGTCCAACCTTCACCCTGAACCAGTCTGTCGTACCTACTGCACACTTCACTGCCGTCACTGTCCTCATACATGTCCTGCACCACCCTCACATACTTCTCTGACACACCTGACTTCCTCGTACAATACCATAACTCCTCTTTTGGCACTCTGTCGTACGCTTTCTCTAAATCCACAAATACACAATGCAATTCCTTCTGTCCTTCTCTATACTTCTCCATCAACATCCTCAAAGCAAATAAGGCATCTGTGGTGCTCTTCCTCGGCATGAAACCATACTGTTGCTCACAGATGGTCACCTCTTCTCTCAGCCTGGCTTCCACTACTCTTTCCCATAATTTCATGGTGTGACTGATCAACTTAATTCCCCTGTAGTTACTGCAAGACTGCACATCTCCTTTATGCTTAAAGATCGGTACCAGCACACTTCTTCTCCATTCCTCAGGCATCTTCTCACCTTCCAAAATCCTGTTAAACAACCTGGTCAAAAACTCCACTGCCATCTCTCCTAAACATCTCCACGCTTCTACCGGTATGTCATCTGGTCCAACCGACTTTCCACTCTTCATCCTCTTAATCGCTGCTCTCACTTCCTCCTTACTAATCCTATCTACATCCTGCTTCACCAACTCCACATCGTCCAACCTTCTCTCTCTCTGATTTTCCCCATTCATCAGCTGCTCAAAATACTCCCTCCACCTTCTCAACACACTCTCCTCACTAGTCAACACATTTCCCTCTCCATCCTTTATTGCTCTAACTTGCAGTACATCCTTCCCAGCTCGGTCCCTCTGCCTGGCCAATCGGTATAAATCCTTTTCTCCTTCCTTAGTGTCCAACCTCTCATACAGCTTCTCATATGCCTTATCCTTGGCTTTCGCCACATCCCTCTTTACCTGCTGCCGCATCTCCTTGTACTCCTACCTACTTTTCTCATCACTCTGTCTATCCCACTTCTGTTTTGCCAACCTCTTTCTCCTTATGCTCTCCTGCACTTCCTTATTCCACCACCACGTCTCCTTGTCTTGCTTTCTATTTCCAGATGTCACACCAAGTACTTTTCTAGCTGCCTCTCTCATCACTCCTGCAGTAGTCGCCCAATCATCCAGCACCTCTTCAACACCACCGAGCCTCTGTCTGACCTCTTCCCTAAACCTCACACTACACTCTTCCTCCTTAAGTTTCCACCATCTTATTCTTCTTTCAGTCCTCACTCTCCTCCTCTTCTTCTTCGCCTCCAAAACCATCCTACAGATCACCATCCGATGCTGTCTAGCTACACTGTCCCCTGCCAACACCTTACAGTCTCCAATCTCCTTCAGGTTGCATCTCCTGGATAGCACCAAGTCCACCTGTGTGCACCTTCCTCCACTCTTATACGTCACCCTATGATCCTCCTTCTTCTTAAAATAAGTGTTCACCACTGCCATTTCCATCCTTTTAGCAAAATCCACCACCATCTGCCCTTCCACATTCCTCTCCTTAAAACCATACCTACCATCACCTCCTCATCACCTCTGTTCCCTTCACCTACATGCCCATTAAAGTCTGCCCCAATCACCAATCGTTCTTTCCTAGGTACACCATCTACCACTTCATCTAATTCACTCCAGAATTTTTCCTTCTCCTCCATCTCACAGCCAACTTGTGGAGCATAGGCACTGATGACATTTATCATCCCTTCAACTTCCACCTTCACGATCATCACCCTATCAGAAACTCTCTTCACCTCCACTACACTCTTACTGTACTCTTCCTTCAGAATCACCCCTACACCATTTTGCGATGCTTTGCTGATTCACGTCCAGTAGAAAATGAACGAATCGCTCTTTAAACGACTCGTTCTTCTGAGTCACATTAAATACTTAAATTAAATGAACGACTCGTCACTACTGATTTATAGTTCAGAGGGTTTACATGCACATTGACACGTGAGATTCTGTTAATCAGATGAGACCAAAACAGCTTCGAGTGTAGACAGTTAAAGGAAATGTGTTGAGTGGTTTTAATATTTTCAGAATCTTGGCAAGAGATTTTCCTCTGTATTACATCTAATCTACAGAAATTTCAATGGATACAAGTTACTTAATTGAATTGAATTTTTAAAAGAGGGGTAACATCTCTCATAATCAAAATCTTAAATATAATGAAGTTTGTGTAGATTTGGGTAAAATTTTATGAAAATGTTTCTTATAGCATGAGGTGAGTGTCACAGAATAGGAGAAAAGATTCCTTTGAGCAATAAAATCATGCTTTTAGCAAAATGTATAACTAAGAAACTCTTTAGGATGACCTACAAATGACCTAAAATCCATATTTTAATCAGAAAACTATTGAACCTTGTGCTTGTAAAATAGTCATTAAGATGTAAAATCATTGTTCCAAATAATCTTGAGTGCTGAAATTGTTCACTCTGAATTCAGACATTTCTATTGTACATTTGACAGTTAGAGCCCTGTAGGAGAGGGTGTGTTCCTCCAGATTAAATATAGACTGTTGGTATTAAATACTCAGATACGGGTATTTATTTAAAAAATCCGAGTGAAGTTGGTCTGTTGCACACTTGTGCTAGTCAAAGTCCCGACCAAAGTTACTTTATTGGAAGCTCTATAGAAAGCCATCTGGCTCACATCTTGGCCTTGTACAGCTGAAACTAGAGTTAATAATAAATGCTGACAACCAGAAAGAGTTACTAAAAGATCTCCAAATAAAATGCCTAGCAGTTGCTTTGTGGGTTAAGGAGGATTAGGGCCTTGAGCAAGGGTGCAAAAGTTGCTGCAATGCTTCTTGAACCCTATAACCTTACAATCAGTAACCCAGAGGTAACCCTTTGGCCACCACAAATTACTGAAGGCCATGCAGATACACACAAATAGACCAAGTTTCTCAAAGTAAAAAAGCTTTTATTTTGCACAGATTTACACTTAATCATATTGAGGTGAGGAACTCTGGGTAAAGATCACTTCACCACTAGACACTATTCCTGATGTGCGAGAAGAGCCTTCTTCTGCTGCAGCTTCTCTTCCTGAGGGAGAAGAAAAAGAAATCAATAAACCAGACATGAGGGAACAACCAGACTGTTAACGAGTCCACCTACTTCTTCTGGAGCACTGTGGTTCACAAGAGTCCTGTGCACTTGGAAGGCAGACAGCTGTACTGCAATGGATGTAGATCTGAAAAGACAAGACAATGAGCTCGTTCCTGTACAAAAGCATAAAGCAGAAAAGAGGAAACGCAAGCCTTTACCGTCTCATGCAGTGGAGCCTTAGCGGTCTCATCCACAAATGTGAACATCTTGAAAACAAAGCGCCTGTAATGGGTAGGGTAGGCAAGTCCAGACGTTTCATTAACTGGTACCAGCTTGGTCAAATAACGGTCATCCGTGTAGGGGCACCTTCAGAATACACCAAATCATTATTTCCTGTCCAGTACAGTCATTAGAATACACAAATTCAAGACAAGAACTTACCCAGTCACCAGAAGGTCCCACTGACGAGAGCTGTAGGGGTTCGGGGAAGCAGTGGCCCAACAGCCGTTCAGAACCAGGACAATATTTGGATCCGTTCTCCCCAAGATGTGCACTTCAACGTACACAGGTTCCCTCAGAATCTTGGTCACAGGATAGTCAGCAACACTGTAGTACGAGTTATAGGCCACTTGTTCTGTTGGGGGAAAGTCAGATTTTGTTGATGCCATGAACACTTGACTCACACCAGCATCCAGACTGAAGTTTCTCACCTTCTGCACAGCCCTTTACTGCACAGTGGCTTTTTCCTAGTCTTAGTTCTACTTGAAGTGGTCCAGAAGCAACAAGAGGCATGGGGTCAGCATTAGCCGAAGGTTCAAAAGTCAAGGCCGCAAAGCCAACACCTGAATATCTACACTGGAAGTAAAGCCTACAAATAAAACAGTCGATCAGTTCAAGTCCTAAAGAAGTCCCCACCACAAGTTTTAGTTAAACCTACTCATAAGTCGTGTCTCTTGTGATGACACCACGGGGTCCAACTCCAACTTCATAGGATGAGAACATCATGTTTTCATAGATCACATAACCAGCTTGAACCTGGACAGAGTAGAGAACAATCTAAGACACAGGAAAGTGACCCATAAATATTTGTGGCAAGAAACTAGAACATACCATCATGATGGTCCCACAAGCAGTGACAGGAAACTGGTAGACAGCAAAAACTGCATTGGAGTCAACAGGACTACAGGGTCCAGTGTTTCCTCCCAGCATGCTGATGGAACTGAGGCTTATCCTGGGAAGGGTTGTATCTCTGGCCACCACCAACACAAACTGGCCATCAAGGGTACACTGGACAGTCACTGGAAACACCAAGAGGAGGAAAAAATCAGTTTCTCATTTCTACCCCATCAAAACTCAGTACTTCAAACATACCAGTTTTCCCATAGTAGCATTGCTGGCCATCAAAACAGCAGTTCAAGGAGTTACACCGAGCAGCCTGTACTCCAGGTTCTCCACAAGGAACCCTTTCGTAGTCCTTCACTTGGCATTGCTGAACAAAGCCAGGCATCTGTGGCTGTAAAGTTGGCTTTGGAAGAACTTGAGGATCATGAAACGGCACCTTCACACCTGGTGGAGCTGCAGGTGAGCTACTCACAAAAGTGACAGCAAGAAGAATGCCGACAAATCCTAAACTTACCCCAGAAGCCACCATTTTTCCTAAACTTACCCCAGAAGCCACCATTTTTCCTAATCTATACACCCCAGTATACTGACTACTAGCAGCAGTTGCCTTTTATTGTGGCTTTTGTCCTAATTGAATCTGGAATCTCCGCCTACTTAACCAGTCATTAATGATCTTCCAGCTGTGTGTCATCAGTAACCTTATTAACCACCGCCTTCTTGGTTTGTTCAGGGAGACGTTAAAATGGAGACTTGTTCGAGTTAATTATCACTTTTTAGTGATAGTTAGTGCAAAGCCAACAGCTGCAAGCCTGAGCGACGACAACCAATCAGAACGAGGGAAGTGAATATTTATTAATTATAGATGCATATGAAATACTAACTTAGAGCAGAAATAGATAGATAGATAGATAGATAGATAGATAGATAGATAGATAGATAGATAGATAGATAGATAACTAACAATATCTCTGTCACATCAAATTTGATTTGTTAAAATGAACTTATTGGAGAAATGATTCTCTATTAATTAAAATATTCTGTAGCTTTCGTTGTCACTGTGATCAAAACGATGAAGAAAGAAAAGAAATACTAAATAAAAGTTGCTCTAATATAATAAATGTTCCTGTGGCTCTGTGACTGTCAGTAGATGTCACATGATACCTTCATTTACACGCTCAAGTTTATTTCTCAGGTTTATTTCTGTTGTTCTAACCCACACAGAGGATTCGTTTTCCTCACTGTGAAGGTTCTACCATGCTTTCAAACAACTTTAACATAATCATGGTTCTACATGTGAAGCAGAAGGTCCTTGAAGAATCGTTCTGGCCAGATGGGGTGTTCTACCCATGCAAAGGTTTCTGTTAGTCAGTGTGAAGGTTCTTCCATGCTTGGAGAGAACTCTACTGACTCCCAACATTATCTTTGTGTGAAGTTTAAGGTTCTCAGAAGGGTCAGTCGGAGGGTCTTCTGATCAACTAGGGCATTTATCCGCTCAAGAATAGGGTTCTTCCACGGAGTCTGAAGATACCTCCACCTGATGCCACCTTCTTCTTCTTTCGGCTGCTCCCAGTAGAGGGCGCCTCATTGGATCATCCGTCTCCATACCCCCTGTCCTCTACATCTGCCTCTTTCACACCAACTACCTGCATGTCTTCCCTCACCACATTCATAAACCTACACACACACACACACACACACACACACATACACACAGACACACAATTACATTATATATACTGTAAATACACAACTTCCTATCTGCATTTATTTCTCCAGCGACAACATTCATTATTTAGGTTCTCCAGAAATAGAGGGTATAAATGTAGGAAGTGTGTGTGTGTGTGTGTGTGTGTGTGTGTGTGTGTGTGTGTGTGTGTGTGTGTGTGTGTGAGTGTGTTTCAGTTCCCTAATGTAAACTACAAATCCTTTTCTCCGTCCGTGGAAACTCAAACACGATGATGTTCCTGTACACAAAGCAAACTCCATGAAGATATGGTGTGAAGTGTGAAGCTTGTGAAGATCTCAAGTGTACAAGCTACACAGAGCCTGGACCTGCTCAGCATTCTCACAGCATTCTTACTTATCATTTGTGGTGTAAACTGGAACTGGAGACTCCTTACCTTCTCAAATATTGGTGTCTAATCTGTGTGTGTATGCGTTATGTATTTGGAAGTGTTTTTATGCCAGTGTGACAGCAGTGAAGTGTGCAGGAGGAACGACTGACTGGTTGAAGGTGGAGGTTGGGCTGCATCAAGGATCGGCTCTGAGCCCTTTCATGTTTGCAGTGGGGATGGACAGGTTGACGGACGAGGTCAGACAGGAGTCTCCGTGGACTATGATGTTTGTGGATAATATTGTGATTTGTGGTAAAAGTAGGGAGCAGGTGGAGAAGATCCTGGAGAGGTGGAGGTACACGCTGGAGAGAAGGGGAATGAAAGTGAGTAGGAGTAAGACAGAGTACATGTGTGTGAATGAGAGGAAGGGCAGTGGAGGGGTGCGGTTGCAGGGAGAAGAGGTGGAGAAGGTGGAGGAGTTCAGGTACCTGGGGTCAACAATGTAAAGTAATCGAGAGTGTGTTTGAGAAGTGAAGAAAAGAGTGCAGGCAGGATGTAGTGGGTGGAGAAGAGTGATAGCAGGAGTGATTTGTGATAGAAGAGTATCTGTGAGAGTGAAAGGGAAAGTTTATAGGACTGTGGTGAGACCTGAGATGTTGTATGGATTAGAGACAGTGGCATTGAGTAAAAGACAGGAGGTGGAGCTGGAGGTAGCAGAGCTAAAGATGTTGAGATGTTCGTTGGGAGTGACGACGATGGACAGGATTAGAAATGAGTTTATTAGAGGGACAGTGCATGTAGGACGTTTTGGAGACAAGGTGAGGGAGGTGAGATTGAGATGGTTTGGACATGTGCAGAGGAGGGACATGGGGTATATCAGTAGGAGAATGCTGAGGATGGAGCCACCAGGAAGGAGGAAAAGAGGAAGGCCAAGGAGGAGGTTTATGGATGTGGTGAGGGAAGAATGCAGGTAGTTGGTGTGACAGAGGCAGATGTAGAGGACAGGGGGGTATGGAGACAGATGATCTGCTGTGGCGCCCCCTAATGGAAGCAGCCGAATAAAGAAGAAGAAGAATAAAAAGAAGAAGGATAACAGACAGGATTCACACTTTTACTGTATTGTATTAGTGTTCGTTAATTTCCTGCTTCTTCATCCATTTACAGAAATTGTAGTTCCGTGTTTTGCTCTGTTTCCAACCGAAGGTTCACGAGATTCACCAGAGAGCGATCACTGGTTGATCTGATGCTGTACACTCGCCTTCATCAAATAGAGACACGTTTACAAACAAATAAAAGTTTAATAGAAATTTAAACTCAACAGATTTTGACAACTTGTTTAACCATTTTACATTCAAGATGTTTTTGGGGGTTTAAACTATTCAGATGAGACTCAGTATAACATGACAAGTCAAGTCAAGTTTATTTCTATAGCGCTTTTCACAACACACATTGTCTCAAAGCAGCTTTACAGAATTTAACAGTGAAGGTGAATGGTGTGTATTTATCCCTGATGAGCAGCCGTGGAGACTGTGGCAAGGACAATCTCTTTTAGATGTTATGAGGAAGAAACCTTTAGAGGAACCAGACTCAAAAGCAGAACCTCATCTTAATTACATTACTGATAATGTAGGAAACAGCAGACACTTGTACACTTGTTTCTTACAAACATCTAAACCACTGCGCTACTCCTCCACCTAATTTACTTTTATTTAAGGTATTTTGTGTTTCCTTCAGCAGAAGTGTGGAGAAGTGAGATCATTACACCAAGGAAGTAAACACTGGAGGAACTGATGCTGATGGAGTTGCAGGTATTATTTCATTCTTCACTTTATTGTACATGATCCATGTTAATGATGGGGTGTGGCTTTGGTAACTGATTTGCACATGGGGAAGTTATGAAACCTTAAAAAAAAAAAAAAAAAAAAAAAAAAAAAACTAAATTAAGTAATTCTGGAAATATTTTCAGTCAGTGTAGGAGACTGTTGACATTAACTACAGTCCAATTCATCCTCAATGCTCCCGTTCCCACTCTGGAATTTCACGGATCCCCAGACCATAGGTGAGAAACATCTCCAGCTGCACAGAGTCGCCTCCAATCATTAAGAGAACATCATCCAGAGGCAGACCAGGATGAAGCCTCGACTTGAACACTGAGACTGTGTCTGAGTCCCGAACACTGATTGGAAGGTTGTTCCATAACTGTGGGGTTTATAAGAGAAACATCTGCCCCCTGCTGGAGTCTTCATTATTTGAGGTACCAACAAATAGCCTCCACCTTTTGATCTAAGTAGGCGTGGAGGATCATCCTGGTACAGAAGTTCACTCAGATACTCCGGCGTGAGAGCGTTAAGTGCTTTATACGTCAGTAGTAGTATTTTATAATCAGTGTGAGATGTAATTGGGAGCAGTGTAGATGATTAAAACAGGGCTGATGTGATCATATTTTCTAGATCTAGTGAGGACTCTTGCTGCTGCATTCTGAACTAACTGAAGCTTATTTCTGCACTTACTCCAACACCCAGACAGTAAAGCGTTACAGTAGTCTAATCTAGAAGTAGCAAAAGCATCTACTAGTTTTTTCTGCATCCTGTACAGACAGTAAACTTTTCCTTCTTCTTGCAGATATAAAGAGAAAAGCAGTGGGCTTAAGACAGATCCTTGCGGGACACCAAACTTTACCTCAGAGTGTGTGGAGCACTCACCATTTACATCAACAAACTGATAGTGATCAGCCAAATAAGACCTGAGCCAAAAGAGAGCTGTTCCCTATATTATATATAGTATATATATTATGATCAATGGTGTGAAAAGCTGCACTGAGGTCAAGCAAAACAAGTAAAGAGACAAAACCCTGATCAGAGGCCAATAACAGTTGATTTCATAAATGTTCTTCCTCAGTAGATGTGAGCAAACCTGCTGTGCTACAAGCTTTTCTAGAATCTTGGAGATAAAGGGGAGGTTTGATATTGGTCTGTAGTTGGACAGCTGACAGGGTGAAGGTCAGGTTTCTTAATTAGGGGGTTGATACTGCAGTTTGAAGGATTTAGGTACAAAACCAGTGCTAATGGAAGAGTTTATTATTTTAAATCAGGTTCATTTCCCTCTGGAATGATCTGTTTGTGGAAACTTGTAGGCGAGGGATCGAGAATGCAGGTTGATGATTTTGATGAGGAAATAAATGAAATGAAGTCGTTTTCTTGAATAGGAGTAAAACTTTGTAATTGATGGTCTGTTATAATGACACTGCTGTCTACAGGGTTATTTATAAAATAGTCTGGATTCATTTTAATGGTCTGGATTTCTTGCCTGATGTTTTTAACTTTATTATTAAAAAGTTGATGAAATCATTACTTCCTATTGATGGTGTGCATGTGAGTGCAGTGCTTTTATTTCCTGTTCATTTTTCTGCAGTACAGAGACCTGCTTTCGGACACTAAATATAGCTTTATAGATATAGCAAAATAGCTGTGACTCCGCCTCCTCTGCCATTTAAACGGGGCTGAATGATACATCTGAATGATCAGCTCATGTGTGGTATAGATTAAATTGAGCTCATTATCATTACAGGGGTGCTAATACTTTTGAGCACTCAATACCCCCACCTTCCTGTTTCCTTCTGTTGAAACTAATGAAAACTATCAAATACGGTAAGCAGCACAATGAGGATGTTCAGGTCACGGGTATTATTGCGTATTGTATTTATTTAAAACTAATTCTAACACACACACACACACACACACACACACACAGAACACGGATTCAAACCCAAAACCTCCTGGGTACTGAATCTCAGTCCTGGAATATGACCTCAGAACCTCATGGCTGCAGCTTTTCTAACAGATTTGAATCCTTACTTTTACACCAGTTACTGAAAGGGAATGGAACACACGTCCACGTGGCAGCAGGATTCGTGTTTAAAAAGGATCGGCGGCGGGCACTGTGGACGCTGAGGGCGTTGTCATGGCGATGTCGGGCAGCAAGCGGCAGCTGGTGATGATGTCGATTTTGTCGCACACGGCTCGGAGGTCGTCCATGGCGACACGGAGGGTGCGAGGCGGCGATGATGACGCTCTGGGAGTGGCTCAGGTGAGATGTGGCAGCTTTGACGTCTCTGGTGGCCGCGTGATAAACCTGCCGGACGCTCTGACTCACGTCGCACACAGACGTGCGTTACTCTCCTGCAGTTTCTGCTGCAGCAGCGAGTTAACGTGACTGCCGGGTGCAGACGCAGATGTATGCACGGGCGAGGTCGGGCTCTGACGAGTGACGGACGCGTCGTCATGAAGATCGACACTCAGAGGGGGCAGATGGTGCAGGAAGGCGGTGGGTTTTACTTCCTCGTCCTCGCTTTCCGTGTCCGAGGCTTCACCCGGAACCGTGAGTCCAGACGACGTGTAGAGTTCCTGATCCGAGTCCGACTCGGACGCCTCGCCTTCCACCACCACCTGTGACTTCCTGTCGGCCATGACTCTGAAAAACCACAACATGCAGCTGTGAATTCATCTGAGGAGGGCTTTATTTATTTATTTATATCCATAAACAATTATTTCTACATGTGTGCATTTATTTCCTAATTTACTTCTTCTTCTTCTTCTTTCGGCTGCTCCCATTAGGGGTCGCCACAGCGGATCATGCGTCTTCATACCACCCTGTCCTCTACATCTGCCTCTTTCACACCAACTACCTGCATGTCTTCCCTCACCACATCCATGAACCTCCTCCTTGGCCTTACTCTTTTTCTCCTACCTGGTGGCTCCATCCTCAGCATTCTTCTACCAATATAATTCATGTCCCTCCTCTGCACATGTCCAAACCATCTCAATCTCACCTCTCTCACCTTGTCTCCAAAACGTCCTACATGCACTGTCCCTCTAATAAACTCATTTCTAATCATGTCCATCGTCGTCACTCCCAACGAACATCTCAACATCTTCAGCTCTGCTACCTCCAGCTCCATCTCCTGTCTTTTACTCAATGCCACTGTCTCTAATCCATACAACATCGCAGGTCTCACCACAGTCCTATAAACTTTCCCTTTCATTCTTGCAGATACCCTACTATCACAAATCACTCCTGTCACTCTTCTGCACCCACTCCACCCTGCTTGCACTCTTTTCTTTACTTCTCTAACACACTCTCCATTACTTTGAACTGTTGACCCCAGGTACCTGAACTCCTCCACCTTTTCCAGCTCTTCTCCCTGCAACCGCACCACTCCACTGCCCTCCCTCTCATTTACACACATGTACTCTGTCTTACTCCTACTGACTTTCATTCCCCTTCCCTCCAACGCATATCTCCACCTCTCCAGGCTCTTCTCAACCTGCTCCCTACTCTCACCACAAATCACAATATCATCCGCAAACATCATAGTCCAGGGAGACTCCTGTCTGACCTCGTCCGTCAACCTGTCCATCACCACTGCAAACAGGAAAGGGCTCAGGGCCGATCCTTGATGCAGTCCAACCTTCACCCTGAACCAGTCTGTCGTACCTACTGCACACTTCACTGCCGTCACTGTCCTCATACATGTCCTGCACCACCCTCACATACTTCTCTGACACACCTGACTTCCTCGTACAATACCATAACTCCTCTTTTGGCACTCTGTCGTACGCTATGTCACTCTGTCGTACGCACAATGCAATTCCTTCTGTCCTTCTCTATACTTCTCCATCAACATCCTCAAAGCAAATAAGGCATCTGTGGTGCTCTTCCTCGGCATGAAACCATACTGTTGCTCACAGATGGTCTCCTCTTCTCTCAGCCTGGCTTCCACTACTCTTTCCCATAATTTCATGGTGTGACTGATCAACTTAATTCCCCTGTAGTTACTGCAAGACTGCACATCTCCTTTATGCTTAAAGATCGGTACCAGCACACTTCTTCTCCATTCCTCAGGCATCTTCTCACCTTCCAAAATCCTGTTAAACAACCTGGTCAAAAACTCCACTGCCATCTCTCCTAAACATCTCCACGCTTCTACCGGTATGTCATCTGGTCCAACCGACTTTCCACTCTTCATCCTCTTAATCGCTGCTCTCACTTCCTCCTTACTAATCCTATCTACATCCTGCTTCACCAACTCCACATCGTCCAACCTTCTCTCTCTCTGATTTTCCCCATTCATCAGCTGCTCAAAATACTCCCTCCACCTTCTCAACACACTCTCCTCACTAGTCAACACATTTCCCTCTCCATCCTTTATTGCTCTAACTTGCAGTACATCCTTCCCAGCTCGGTCCCTCTGCCTGGCCAATCGGTATAAATCCTTTTCTCCTTCCTTAGTGTCCAACCTCTCATACAGCTTCTCATATGCCTTATCCTTGGCTTTCGCCACATCCCTCTTTACCTGCTGCCGCATCTCCTTGTACTCCTACCTACTTTTCTCATCACTCTGTCTATCCCACTTCTGTTTTGCCAACCTCTTTCTCCTTATGCTCTCCTGCACTTCCTTATTCCACCACCACGTCTCCTTGTCTTGCTTTCTATTTCCAGATGTCACACCAAGTACTTTTCTAGCTGCCTCTCTCATCACTCCTGCAGTAGTCGCCCAATCATCCAGCACCTCTTCAACACCACCGAGCCTCTGTCTGACCTCTTCCCTAAACCTCACACTACACTCTTCCTCCTTAAGTTTCCACCATCTTATTCTTCTTTCAGTCCTCACTCTCCTCCTCTTCTTCTTCGCCTCCAAAACCATCCTACAGATCACCATCCGATGCTGTCTAGCTACACTGTCCCCTGCCAACACCTTACAGTCTCCAATCTCCTTCAGGTTGCATCTCCTGGATAGCACCAAGTCCACCTGTGTGCACCTTCCTCCACTCTTATACGTCACCCTATGATCCTCCTTCTTCTTAAAATAAGTGTTCACCACTGCCATTTCCATCCTTTTAGCAAAATCCACCACCATCTGCCCTTCCACATTCCTCTCCTTAAAACCATACCTACCATCACCTCCTCATCACCTCTGTTCCCTTCACCTACATGCCCATTAAAGTCTGCCCCAATCACCAATCGTTCTTTCCTAGGTACACCATCTACCACTTCATCTAATTCACTCCAGAATTTTTCCTTCTCCTCCATCTCACAGCCAACTTGTGGAGCATAGGCACTGATGACATTTATCATCCCTTCAACTTCCACCTTCACGATCATCACCCTATCAGAAACTCTCTTCACCTCCACTACACTCTTACTGTACTCTTCCTTCAGAATCACCCCTACACCATTTTGCGATGCTTTGCTGATTCACGTCCAGTAGAAAATGAACGAATCGCTCTTTAAACGACTCGTTCTTCTGAGTCACATTAAATACTTAAATTAAATGAACGACTCGTCACTACTGATTTATAGTTCAGAGGGTTTACATGCACATTGACACGTGAGATTCTGTTAATCAGATGAGACCAAAACAGCTTCGAGTGTAGACAGTTAAAGGAAATGTGTTGAGTGGTTTTAATATTTTCAGAATCTTGGCAAGAGATTTTCCTCTGTATTACATCTAATCTACAGAAATTTCAATGGATACAAGTTACTTAATTGAATTGAATTTTTAAAAGAGGGGTAACATCTCTCATAATCAAAATCTTAAATATAATGAAGTTTGTGTAGATTTGGGTAAAATTTTATGAAAATGTTTCTTATAGCATGAGGTGAGTGTCACAGAATAGGAGAAAAGATTCCTTTGAGCAATAAAATCATGCTTTTAGCAAAATGTATAACTAAGAAACTCTTTAGGATGACCTACAAATGACCTAAAATCCATATTTTAATCAGAAAACTATTGAACCTTGTGCTTGTAAAATAGTCATTAAGATGTAAAATCATTGTTCCAAATAATCTTGAGTGCTGAAATTGTTCACTCTGAATTCAGACATTTCTATTGTACATTTGACAGTTAGAGCCCTGTAGGAGAGGGTGTGTTCCTCCAGATTAAATATAGACTGTTGGTATTAAATACTCAGATACGGGTATTTATTTAAAAAATCCGAGTGAAGTTGGTCTGTTGCACACTTGTGCTAGTCAAAGTCCCGACCAAAGTTACTTTATTGGAAGCTCTATAGAAAGCCATCTGGCTCACATCTTGGCCTTGTACAGCTGAAACTAGAGTTAATAATAAATGCTGACAACCAGAAAGAGTTACTAAAAGATCTCCAAATAAAATGCCTAGCAGTTGCTTTGTGGGTTAAGGAGGATTAGGGCCTTGAGCAAGGGTGCAAAAGTTGCTGCAATGCTTCTTGAACCCTATAACCTTACAATCAGTAACCCAGAGGTAACCCTTTGGCCACCACAAATTACTGAAGGCCATGCAGATACACACAAATAGACCAAGTTTCTCAAAGTAAAAAAGCTTTTATTTTGCACAGATTTACACTTAATCATATTGAGGTGAGGAACTCTGGGTAAAGATCACTTCACCACTAGACACTATTCCTGATGTGCGAGAAGAGCCTTCTTCTGCTGCAGCTTCTCTTCCTGAGGGAGAAGAAAAAGAAATCAATAAACCAGACATGAGGGAACAACCAGACTGTTAACGAGTCCACCTACTTCTTCTGGAGCACTGTGGTTCACAAGAGTCCTGTGCACTTGGAAGGCAGACAGCTGTACTGCAATGGATGTAGATCTGAAAAGACAAGACAATGAGCTCGTTCCTGTACAAAAGCATAAAGCAGAAAAGAGGAAACGCAAGCCTTTACCGTCTCATGCAGTGGAGCCTTAGCGGTCTCATCCACAAATGTGAACATCTTGAAAACAAAGCGCCTGTAATGGGTAGGGTAGGCAAGTCCAGACGTTTCATTAACTGGTACCAGCTTGGTCAAATAACGGTCATCCGTGTAGGGGCACCTTCAGAATACACCAAATCATTATTTCCTGTCCAGTACAGTCATTAGAATACACAAATTCAAGACAAGAACTTACCCAGTCACCAGAAGGTCCCACTGACGAGAGCTGTAGGGGTTCGGGGAAGCAGTGGCCCAACAGCCGTTCAGAACCAGGACAATATTTGGATCCGTTCTCCCCAAGATGTGCACTTCAACGTACACAGGTTCCCTCAGAATCTTGGTCACAGGATAGTCAGCAACACTGTAGTACGAGTTATAGGCCACTTGTTCTGTTGGGGGAAAGTCAGATTTTGTTGATGCCATGAACACTTGACTCACACCAGCATCCAGACTGAAGTTTCTCACCTTCTGCACAGCCCTTTACTGCACAGTGGCTTTTTCCTAGTCTTAGTTCTACTTGAAGTGGTCCAGAAGCAACAAGAGGCATGGGGTCAGCATTAGCCGAAGGTTCAAAAGTCAAGGCCGCAAAGCCAACACCTGAATATCTACACTGGAAGTAAAGCCTACAAATAAAACAGTCGATCAGTTCAAGTCCTAAAGAAGTCCCCACCACAAGTTTTAGTTAAACCTACTCATAAGTCGTGTCTCTTGTGATGACACCACGGGGTCCAACTCCAACTTCATAGGATGAGAACATCATGTTTTCATAGATCACATAACCAGCTTGAACCTGGACAGAGTAGAGAACAATCTAAGACACAGGAAAGTGACCCATAAATATTTGTGGCAAGAAACTAGAACATACCATCATGATGGTCCCACAAGCAGTGACAGGAAACTGGTAGACGGCAAAAACTGCATTGGAGTCAACAGGACTACAGGGTCCAGTGTTTCCTCCCAGCATGCTGATGGAACTGAGGCTTATCCTGGGAAGGGTTGTATCTCTGGCCACCACCAACACAAACTGGCCATCAAGGGTACACTGGACAGTCACTGGAAACACCAAGAGGAGGAAAAAATCAGTTTCTCATTTCTACCCCATCAAAACTCAGTACTTCAAACATACCAGTTTTCCCATAGTAGCATTGCTGGCCATCAAAACAGCAGTTCAAGGAGTTACACCGAGCAGCCTGTACTCCAGGTTCTCCACAAGGAACCCTTTCGTAGTCCTTCACTTGGCATTGCTGAACAAAGCCAGGCATCTGTGGCTGTAAAGTTGGCTTTGGAAGAACTTGAGGATCATGAAACGGCACCTTCACACCTGGTGGAGCTGCAGGTGAGCTACTCACAAAAGTGACAGCAAGAAGAATGCCGACAAATCCTAAACTTACCCCAGAAGCCACCATTTTTCCTAAACTTACCCCAGAAGCCACCATTTTTCCTAATCTATACACCCCAGTATACTGACTACTAGCAGCAGTTGCCTTTTATTGTGGCTTTTGTCCTAATTGAATCTGGAATCTCCGCCTACTTAACCAGTCATTAATGATCTTCCAGCTGTGTGTCATCAGTAACCTTATTAACCACCGCCTTCTTGGTTTGTTCAGGGAGACGTTAAAATGGAGACTTGTTCGAGTTAATTATCACTTTTTAGTGATAGTTAGTGCAAAGCCAACAGCTGCAAGCCTGAGCGACGACAACCAATCAGAACGAGGGAAGTGAATATTTATTAATTATAGATGCATATGAAATACTAACTTAGAGCAGAAATAGATAGATAGATAGATAGATAGATAGATAGATAGATAGATAGATAGATAGATAGATAGATAGATAGATAGATAGATAACTAACAATATCTCTGTCACATCAAATTTGATTTGTTAAAATGAACTTATTGGAGAAATGATTCTCTATTAATTAAAATATTCTGTAGCTTTCGTTGTCACTGTGATCAAAACGATGAAGAAAGAAAAGAAATACTAAATAAAAGTTGCTCTAATATAATAAATGTTCCTGTGGCTCTGTGACTGTCAGTAGATGTCACATGATACCTTCATTTACACGCTCAAGTTTATTTCTCAGGTTTATTTCTGTTGTTCTAACCCACACAGAGGATTCGTTTTCCTCACTGTGAAGGTTCTACCATGCTTTCAAACAACTTTAACATAATCATGGTTCTACATGTGAAGCAGAAGGTCCTTGAAGAATCGTTCTGGCCAGATGGGGTGTTCTACCCATGCAAAGGTTTCTGTTAGTCAGTGTGAAGGTTCTTCCATGCTTGGAGAGAACTCTACTGACTCCCAACATTATCTTTGTGTGAAGTTTAAGGTTCTCAGAAGGGTCAGTCGGAGGGTCTTCTGATCAACTAGGGCATTTATCCGCTCAAGAATAGGGTTCTTCCACGGAGTCTGAAGATACCTCCACCTGATGCCACCTTCTTCTTCTTTCGGCTGCTCCCAGTAGAGGGCGCCTCATTGGATCATCCGTCTCCATACCCCCTGTCCTCTACATCTGCCTCTTTCACACCAACTACCTGCATGTCTTCCCTCACCACATTCATAAACCTACACACACACACACACACACACACACACACACACACACACACATACACACAGACACACAATTACATTATATATACTGTAAATACACAACTTCCTATCTGCATTTATTTCTCCAGCGACAACATTCATTATTTAGGTTCTCCAGAAATAGAGGGTATAAATGTAGGAAGTGTGTGTGTGTGTGTGTGTGTGTGTGTGTGTGTGTGTGTGTGTGTGTGTGTGTGTGTGAGTGTGTTTCAGTTCCCTAATGTGAACTACAAATCCTTTTCTCCGTCCGTGGAAACTCAAACACGATGATGTTCCTGTACACAAAGCAAACTCCATGAAGATATGGTGTGAAGTGTGAAGCTTGTGAAGATCTCAAGTGTACAAGCTACACAGAGCCTGGACCTGCTCAGCATTCTCACAGCATTCCTACTTATCATCTGTGGTGTAAACTGGAACTGGAGACTCCTTACCTTCTCAAATATTGGTGTCTAATCTGTGTGTGTATGCGTTATGTATTTGGAAGTGTTTTTATGCCAGTGTGACAGCAGTGAAGTGTGCAGGAGGAACGACTGACTGGTTGAAGGTGGAGGTTGGGCTGCATCAAGGATCGGCTCTGAGCCCTTTCATGTTTGCAGTGGGGATGGACAGGTTGACGGACGAGGTCAGACAGGAGTCTCCGTGGACTATGATGTTTGTGGATAATATTGTGATTTGTGGTAAAAGTAGGGAGCAGGTGGAGAAGATCCTGGAGAGGTGGAGGTACACGCTGGAGAGAAGGGGAATGAAAGTCAGTAGGAGTAAGACAGAGTACATGTGTGTGAATGAGAGGAAGGGCAGTGGAGGGGTGCGGTTGCAGGGAGAAGAGGTGGAGAAGGTGGAGGAGTTCAGGTACCTGGGGTCAACAATGTAAAGTAATCGAGAGTGTGTTTGAGAAGTGAAGAAAAGAGTGCAGGCAGGATGTAGTGGGTGGAGAAGAGTGATAGCAGGAGTGATTTGTGATAGAAGAGTATCTGTGAGAGTGAAAGGGAAAGTTTATAGGACTGTGGTGAGACCTGAGATGTTGTATGGATTAGAGACAGTGGCATTGAGTAAAAGACAGGAGGTGGAGCTGGAGGTAGCAGAGCTGAAGATGTTGAGATGTTCGTTGGGAGTGACGACGATGGACATGATTAGAAATGAGTTTATTAGAGGGACAGTGCATGTAGGACGTTTTGGAGACAAGGTGAGGGAGGTGAGATTGAGATGGTTTGGACATGTGCAGAGGAGGGACATGGGGTATATCAGTAGGAGAATGCTGAGGATGGAGCCACCAGGAAGGAGGAAAAGAGGAAGGCCAAGGAGGAGGTTTATGGATGTGGTGAGGGAAGACATGCAGGTAGTTGGTGTGACAGAGGCAGATGTAGAGGACAGGGGGGTATGGAGACAGATGATCTGCAGTGGCGCCCCCTAATGGAAGCAGCCGAATAAAGAAGAAGAAGAATAAAAAGAAGAAGGATAACAGACAGGATTCACACTTTTACTGTATTGTATTAGTGTTCGTTAATTTCCTGCTTCTTCATCCATTTACAGAAATTGTAGTTCCGTGTTTTGCTCTGTTTCCAACCGAAGGTTCACGAGATTCACCAGAGAGCGATCACTGGTTGATCTGATGCTGTACACTCGCCTTCATCAAATAGAGACACGTTTACAAACAAATAAAAGTTTAATAGAAATTTAAACTCAACAGATTTTGACAACTTGTTTAACCATTTTACATTCAAGATGTTTTTGGGGGTTTAAACTATTCAGATGAGACTCAGTATAACATGACACGTCAAGTCAAGTTTATTTCTATAGCGCTTTTCACAACACACATTGTCTCAAAGCAGCTTTACAGAATTTAACAGTGAAGGTGAATGGTGTGTATTTATCCCTGATGAGCAGCCGTGGAGACTGTGGCAAGGACAATCTCTTTTAGATGTTATGAGGAAGAAACCTTTAGAGGAACCAGACTCAAAAGCAGAACCTCATCTTAATTACATTACTGATAATGTAGGAAACAGCAGACACTTGTACACTTGTTTCTTACAAACATCTAAACCACTGCGCTACTCCTCCACCTAATTTACTTTTATTTAAGGTATTTTGTGTTTCCTTCAGCAGAAGTGTGGAGAAGTGAGATCATTACACCAAGGAAGTAAACACTGGAGGAACTGATGCTGATGGAGTTGCAGGTATTATTTCATTCTTCACTTTATTGTACATGATCCATGTTAATGATGGGGTGTGGCTTTGGTAACTGATTTGCACATGGGGAAGTTATGAAACCTTTAAAAAAAAAAAAAAAAAAAAAAAAAAAAAACTAAATTAAGTAATTCTGGAAATATTTTCAGTCAGTGTAGGAGACTGTTGACATTAACTACAGTCCAATTCATCCTCAATGCTCCCGTTCCCACTCCGGAATTTCACGGATCCCCAGACCATAGGTGAGAAACATCTCCAGCTGCACAGAGTCGCCTCCAATCATTAAGAGAACATCATCCAGAGGCAGACCAGGATGAAGCCTCGACTTGAACACTGAGACTGTGTCTGAGTCCCGAACACTGATTGGAAGGTTGTTCCATAACTGTGGGGTTTATAAGAGAAACATCTGCCCCCTGCTGGAGTCTTCATTATTTGAGGTACCAACAAATAGCCTCCACCTTTTGATCTAAGTAGGCGTGGAGGATCATACTGGTACAGAAGTTCACTCAGATACTCCGGCGTGAGAGCGTTAAGTGCTTTATACGTCAGTAGTAGTATTTTATAATCAGTGTGAGATGTAATTGGGAGCAGTGTAGATGATTAAAACAGGGCTGATGTGATCATATGTTCTAGATCTAGTGAGGACTCTTGCTGCTGCATTCTGAACTAACTGAAGCTTATTTCTGCACTTACTCCAACACCCAGACAGTAAAGCGTTACAGTAGTCTAATCTAGAAGTAGCAAAAGCATCTACTAGTTTTTTCTGCATCCTGTACAGACAGTAAACTTTTCCTTCTTCTTGCAGATATAAAGAGAAAAGCAGTGGGCTTAAGACAGATCCTTGCGGGACACCAAACTTTACCTCAGAGTGTGTGGAGCCCTCACCATTTACATCAACAAACTGATAGTGATCAGCCAAATAAGACCTGAGCCAAAAGAGAGCTGTTCCCTATATTATATATAGTATATATATTATGATCAATGGTGTGAAAAGCTGCACTGAGGTCAAGCAAAACAAGTAAAGAGACAAAACCCTGATCAGAGGCCAATAACAGTTGATTTCATAAATGTTCTTCCTCAGTAGATGTGAGCAAACCTGCTGTGCTACAAGCTTTTCTAGAATCTTGGAGATAAAGGGGAGGTTTGATATTGGACTGTAGTTGGACAGCTGACAGGGTGAAGGTCAGGTTTCTTAATTAGGGGGTTGATAACTGCAGTTTGAAGGATTTAGGTACAAAACCAGTGCTAATGGAAGAGTTTATTATTTTAAATCAGGTTCATTTCCCTCTGGAATGATCTGTTTGTGGAAACTTGTAGGCGAGGGATCGAGAATGCAGGTTGATGATTTTGATGAGGAAATAAATGAAATGAAGTCGTTTTCTTGAATAGGAGTAAAACTTTGTAATTGATGGTCTGTTATAATGACACTGCTGTCTACAGGGTTATTTATAAAATAGTCTGGATTCATTTTAATGGTCTGGATTTCTTGCCTGATGTTTTTAACTTTATTATTAAAAAGTTGATGAAATCATTACTTCCTATTGATGGTGTGCATGTGAGTGCAGTGCTTTTATTTCCTGTTCATTTTTCTGCAGTACAGAGACCTGCTTTCGGACACTAAATATAGCTTTATAGATATAGCAAAATAGCTGTGACTCCGCCTCCTCTGCCATTTAAACGGGGCTGAATGATACATCTGAATGATCAGCTCATGTGTGGTATAGATTAAATTGAGCTCATTATCATTACAGGGGTGCTAATACTTTTGAGCACTCAATACCCCCACCTTCCTGTTTCCTTCTGTTGAAACTAATGAAAACTATCAAATACGGTAAGCAGCACAATGAGGATGTTCAGGTCACGGGTATTATTGCGTATTGTATTTATTTAAAACTAATTCTAACACACACACACACACACACACACACAGAACACGGATTCAAACCCAAAACCTCCTGGGTACTGAATCTCAGTCCTGGAATATGACCTCAGAACCTCATGGCTGCAGCTTTTCTAACAGATTTGAATCCTTACTTTTACACCAGTTACTGAAAGGGAATGGAACACACGTCCACGTGGCAGCAGGATTCGTGTTTAAAGAGGATCGGCGGCGGGCACTGTGGACGCTGAGGGCGTTGTCATGGCGATGTCGGGCAGCAAGCGGCAGCTGGTGATAATGTCGATTTTGTCGCACACGGCTCGGAGGTCGTCCATGGCGACACGGACAGCGTGCGAGGCGGCGATGATGACGCTCTGGGAGTGGCTCAGGTGAGACGTGGCAGCTTTGACGTCTCTGGTGGCCGCGTGATAAACCTGCCGGACGCTCTGACTCACGTCGGCACACAGACGTGCGTTACTCTCCTGCAGTTTCTGCTGCAGCAGCGAGTTAACGTGACTGCCGGGTGCAGACGCAGACGTATGCACGGGCGAGGTCGGGCTCTGCCGAGTGACGGACGCGTCGTCATGACGATCGACACTCAGAGGGGGCAGATGGTGCAGGAAGGCGGTGGGTTTTACTTCCTCGTCCTCGCTTTCCGTCTCCGAGGCTTCACCCGGAACCGTGAGTCCAGACGACGTGTAGAGTTCCTGATCCGAGTCCGACTCGGACGCCTCGCCTTCCACCACCACCTGTGACTTCCTGTCGGCCATGACTCTGAAAAACCACAACATGCAGCTGTGAATTCATCTGAGGAGGGCTTTATTTATTTATTTATATCCATAAACAATTATTTCTACATGTGTGCATTTATTTCTTAATTTACTGATCAACAAAAATATATCTTTTTTTATTTATATATATTTAAAGTACATTTTTATAAAAAAATTTCACATTCACACGTTTTAGCGCCAGATAAACGGGCTGTTCTCTTTTAATTAGCCGCAAATAACAGATTAAACATATCAAATGTTAATAAAAATACGACTTAAATAATATTTATTTATAATATAAAACAACAACAGATATACTGTATAAAGGCGGAAAAATCCTCTCTATTTACTCACATTCAGACTTCCGGAGCTGCGACCACGATCATGTGACCGATGTGACGCGTAAATCCTGCGACGGGCATCGCGTCACGTGATGTTCCCTTCGCTGTAGAAGTTAACATAGGACGTTTTTGTTTGTAGTTGTTAGTTTATAGTTATTGTTGCGTTTTGACGCGTTTAACGCTTTTTTACTGCGTCGAAACGCAATCACTCGGTCACTAATCTCTCATCTAAAGCGCACAGCAGATCAGATCACTGTTCAGTGGGGGAACAGAGGTGGAAAAATGAGAGCGGATTGGGACGCTGACGTCAATATCCTGCGACATAGTGACTGTCTAGGACCATTTATTTATTCATTTATTTATTTGTCGTTTGCTTCTTTTTTGTTGTTGATATTTTAAAACAAACAAAAGAAAATGTACAATTACAATTAACAGACATAAAGCATTATAAGATATATTCAGTTTATATCAGTTTAATAAAAACAATAATAAAACAATAATAATATGTGGCAATAAATCTGGGTTATAAAAGACTTTGAGGCTTCCAGCTGAAGAATTTGGTTAATGTAATAAAGAGCTTTATCACATGTAAGAGTACAGAAGAATGAAGCAATAATTGTAAGTTCATTTACAGAGTGAGAAAAGGAAAAGGAAATTGTCAATGGTAAATGTTTAATCAATAAATAAAGAATCTAGTGAAGGTTGTTAAGTAATTTTGCGTATAATCCTTTTTTAAACACATTAAACTGAACTGGTTTCTAGTATTATGAAGATCGGGTCATTTTAGTGAATCGATTTTTGGATCTCGTTCATCAAAATTAACTTTTTTTTATAATTTAATTTCGTCTCTTAATCACCTTCATAGCGTTTATGGGAGTCACGTGATAAAAGAGCATACAGGCCGGATTAGAAGAGTCGAGAGATGAACTAAATTCTGTTTCCTGTACATAACCTGTGGAGATTTTGCGATGCTTTGCTGATTCACGTCCAGTAGAAAATGAACGAATCGCTCTTTAAACGACTCGTTCTTCTGAGTCACATTAAATACTTAAATTAAATGAACGACTCGTCACTACTGATTTATAGTTCAGAGGGTTTACATGCACATTGACACGTGAGATTCTGTTAATCAGATGAGACCAAAACAGCTTCGAGTGTAGACAGTTAAAGGAAATGTGTTGAGTGGTTTTAATATTTTCAGAATCTTGGCAAGAGATTTTCCTCTGTATTACATTTAATCTACAGAAATTTCAATGGATACAAGTTACTTAATTGAAGCTTTTCCTTTTGGAAAATTAAAAGAGGGGTAACATCTCTCATAATCAAAATCTTAAATATAATGAAGTTTGTGTAGATTTGGGTAAAATTTTATGAAAATGTTTCTTATAGCATGAGGTGAGTGTCACAGAATAGGAGAAAAGATTCCTTTGAGCAATAAAATCATGCTTTTAGCAAAATGTATAACTAAGAAACTCTTTAGGATGACCTACAAATGACCTAAAATCCATATTTTAGTCAGAAAACTATTGAACCTTGTGCTTGTAAAATAGTCATTAAGATGTAAAATCATTGTTCCAAATAATCTTGAGTGCTAAAATTGTTCACTCTGAATTCAGACATTTCTATTGTACATTTGACAGTTAGAGCCCTGTAGGAGAGGGTGTGTTTTCCTCCAGATTAAATATAGACTGTTGGTATTAAATACTCAGATACGGGTATTTATTTAAAAAATCCGAGTGAAGTTGGTCTGTTGCACACTTGTGCTAGTCAAAGTCCCGACCAAAGTTACTTTATTGGAAGCTCTATAGAAAGCCATCTGGCTCACATCTTGGCCTTGTACAGCTGAAACTAGAGTTAATAAATGCTGACAACCAGAAAGAGTTACTAAAAGATCTCCAAATAAAATGCCTAGCAGTTGCTTTGTGGGTTAAGGAGGATTAGGGCCTTGAGCAAGGGTGCAAAAGTTGCTGCAATGCTTCTTGAACCCTATAACCTTACAATCAGTAACCCAGAGGTAACCCTTTGGCCACCACAAATTACTGAAGGCCATGCAGATACACACAAATAGACCAAGTTTCTCAAAGTAAAAAAGCTTTTATTTTGCACAGATTTACACTTAATCATATTGAGGTGAGGAACTCTGGGTAAAGATCACTTCACCACTAGACACTATTCCTGATGTGCGAGAAGAGCCTTCTTCTGCTGCAGCTTCTCTTCCTGAGGGAGAAGAAAAAGAAATCAATAAACCAGACATGAGGGAACAACCAGACTGTTAACGAGTCCACCTACTTCTTCTGGAGCACTGTGGTTCACAAGAGTCCTGTGCACTTGGAAGGCAGACAGCTGTACTGCAATGGATGTAGATCTGAAAAGACAAGACAATGAGCTCGTTCCTGTACAAAAGCATAAAGCAGAAAAGAGGAAACGCAAGCCTTTACCGTCTCATGCAGTGGAGCCTTAGCGGTCTCATCCACAAATGTGAACATCTTGAAAACAAAGCGCCTGTAATGGGTAGGGTAGGCAAGTCCAGACGTTTCATTAACTGGTACCAGCTTGGTCAAATAACGGTCATCCGTGTAGGGGCACCTTCAGAATACACCAAATCATTATTTCCTGTCCAGTACAGTCATTAGAATACAAATTCAAGACAAGAACTTACCCAGTCACCAGAAGGTCCCACTGACGAGAGCTGTAGGGGTTCGGGGAAGCAGTGGCCCAACAGCCGTTCAGAACCAGGACAATATTTGGATCCGTTCTCCCCAAGATGTGCACTTCAACGTACACAGGTTCCCTCAGAATCTTGGTCACAGGATAGTCAGCAACACTGTAGTACGAGTTATAGGCCACTTGTTCTGTTGGGGGAAAGTCAGATTTTGTTGATGCCATGAACACTTGACTCACACCAGCATCCAGACTGAAGTTTCTCACCTTCTGCACAGCCCTTTACTGCACAGTGGCTTTTTCCTAGTCTTAGTTCTACTTGAAGTGGTCCAGAAGCAACAAGAGGCATGGGGTCAGCATTAGCCGAAGGTTCAAAAGTCAAGGCCGCAAAGCCAACACCTGAATATCTACACTGGAAGTAAAGCCTACAAATAAAACAGTCGATCAGTTCAAGTCCTAAAGAAGTCCCCACCACAAGTTTTAGTTGAACCTACTCATAAGTCGTGTCTCTTGTGATGACACCACGGGGTCCAACTCCAACTTCATAGGATGAGAACATCATGTTTTCATAGATCACATAACCAGCTTGAGCCTGGACAGAGTGGAGAACAATCTAAGACACAGGAAAGTGACCCATAAATATTTGTGGCAAGAAACTAGAACATACCATCATGATGGTCCCACAAGCAGTGACAGGAAACTGGTAGACGGCAAAAACTGCATTGGAGTCAACAGGACTACAGGGTCCAGTGTTTCCTCCCAGCATGCTGATGGAACTGAGGCTTATCCTGGGAAGGGTTGTATCTCTGGCCACCACCAACACAAACTGGCCATCAAGGGTACACTGGACAGTCACTGGAAACACCAAGAAGAGGAAAAAAACAGTTTCTCATTTCTACCCACAATCAAAACTCAGTACTTCAAACATACCAGTTTTCCCATAGTAGCATTGCTGGCCATCAAAACAGCAGTTCAAGGAGTTACACCGAGCAGCCTGTACTCCAGGTTCTCCACAAGGAACCCTTTCGTAGTCCTTCACTTGGCATTGCTGAACAAAGCCAGGCATCTGTGGCTGTAAAGTTGGCTTTGGAAGAACTTGAGGATCATGAAACGGCACCTTCACACCTGGTGGAGCTGCAGGTGAGCTACTCACAAAAGTGACAGCAAGAAGAATGCCGACAAATCCTAAACTTACCCCAGAAGCCACCATTTTTCCTAAACTTACCCCAGAAGCCACCATTTTTCCTAAACTATACACCCCAGTATACTGACTACTAGCAGCAGTTGCCTTTTATTGTGGCTTTTGTCCTAATTGAATCTGGAATCTCCGCCTACTTAACCAGTCATTAATGATCTTCCA
This sequence comes from Silurus aristotelis, assembly GCF_946808225.1. Classification (NCBI taxonomy): domain Eukaryota; kingdom Metazoa; phylum Chordata; class Actinopteri; order Siluriformes; family Siluridae; genus Silurus; species Silurus aristotelis. Next base: position 1,167,528 of record NC_139581.1, read on the forward strand.
GCTGTGTGTCATCAGTAACCTTATTAACCACCGCCTTCTTGGTTTGTTCAGGGAGACGTTAAAATGGAGACTTGTTCGAGTTAATTATCACTTTTTAGTGATAGTTAGTGCAAAGCCAACAGCTGCAAGCCTGAGCGACGACAACCAATCAGAACGAGGGAAGTGAATATTTATTAATTATAGATGCATATGAAATACTAACTTAGAGCAGAAATAGATAGATAGATAGATAGATAGATAGATAGATAGATAGATAGATAGATAGATAGATAGATAGATAGATAGATAGATAGATAGATAGCAATATCTCTGTCACATCAAATTTGATTTGTTAAAATGAACTTATTGGAGAAATGATTCTCTATTAATTAAAATATTCTGTAGCTTTCGTTGTCACTGTGATCAAAACGATGAAGAAAGAAAAGAAATACTAAATAAAAGTTGCTCTAATATAATAAATGTTCCTGTGGCTCTGTGACTGTCAGTAGATGTCACATGATACCTTCATTTACACGCTCAAGTTTATTTCTCAGGTTTATTTCTGTTGTTCTAACCCACACAGAGGATTCGTTTTTCCTCACTGTGAAGGTTCTACCATGCTTTCAAACAACTTAAACATAATCATGGTTCTACATGTGAAGCAGAAGGTCCTCAAAGAATCGTTCTTCCATGCTAGGAGAGAACTCTACTGACTCCCAACATTATCTTTGTGTGAAGTTTAAGGTTCTCAGAAGGGTTAGTCGGAGGGTTTTCTGATCAACCAGGGCATTTTCCCGCTCAAGATTAGGGTTCTTCCACAGAGTCTGAAGATACCTCCACCTGATGCCACCTTGTCCTTCGTTCGGCTGCTCCCATTAGGGGCGCCACAGCAGATCATCCTGGTGTCTCCATCCTCAGCATTCTCCTACTGATATACATCATGTCCCTCCTCTGCACATGTCCAAACCATCTCAATCTCACCTCCCTCACCTTGTCTCCAAAACGTCCTACATGCGCTGTCCCTCTAATAAACTAATTTCTAATCCTGTCCATCCTCATCACTTCCAACAAACTTCTTCAGCTCTGCTACCTCCAGCTTCACCTCCAGTCTTTTACTCAATGCCACTGTCTCTAATCCATACAACATCTCAGGTCTCACCACAGTCCTATAAACTTTCCCTTTTACTCTCACAGATACTCTTCTATCACTAATCACTCCAGCTATCACTCTTCTCCACCCACTCCACCCTGCCTGCACTCTTTTCTTCACATCTCCAACACACTCTCCATTACAATGTTCTTTTGGGGAGGGTTTTTCCAAAAAAATTTTCCCAAAGCTGATGGTTCTTCTAGTCAAGCCCTCGTCTACTGAGTGTTTCTGAACTGATCTAAACATCGATCTTTCTTCTTATAAATCACGTTGGATTTTTTTAGTCATCAAACTCTGCCTCAGTTTATTTCAGAAGGCCAGAGGATTAATTGTGTGTGTGTGTGTGTGTGTGTGTGTGTGTGTGTGTGTGTGTGTGTGTGTGTGTGTGTGTGTGTGTAATCTGTCAAGACCTTTGGACCAGTTGCTCATTGACAGATTGTAGAAATATTAATGCTCAAATCTACACACACCATCATACACACTGGAGAAGTCATGTATCATCTACTGCTAGAATGAAGGAACATTAATATGGATGGTTTCAGGAGATTGAGGGCAGGTTGGTGTTTTCCCACCACACTGTTGTGTGTTTATGGATTTTTCAGCTCAGTGAAACCAATAGAACCGTTTCTCATCAGCTACATGACCGGACCTGATAAAAACCTCACCATCGAGCAGGTACTTCATAATTAACATTGTTAGCATCGGGCTGAGGTTAGCAAACTGGTTGTTCGGTTGTGGATCTCATTTAAACCCTAAAATAACGAAAACAAGACCAAGAAAACCAAATAATAAAGAATGGACAGGATATCGTGGCCGTACCGTGGTGGTAAGTCTGTTGGCATCTCCCTCAGAAGGTGGATGATCTGGTAGATCTGAAGTTGCCATAAACTCCGAGTGTCCCGTCTTAACTTTCCTGTGACACTTTATGTGTTTTGGGGGTCACATTGGTGTACAAGTGTGTACATTTCTGTTTATCAGTCCCACCAGTGCAACATGACCACAATCACCTGCGTGATGTAATGTGTTATTGTGTTATCAAGTTGCTGTACTGTCACTTTACAATCTGTGCACAAAAAGGGCAAAGGCATTCGGGCAAGAACAAAAAGAACATCTCAAATGTCCTCGCACATCTTTTCTAAACGGGGTTGTAGTCTTCATGCTGCTACTCTCAGGTCATGTTCATCGTTGAACTGGGATCTGTACTTTGTTTTTAGTCCTGCAACATCTGAAAATCCAATCTCACAGAGATCAGACGTGGAAAAAGGAACAAGATAGGCTTTAACAGATTTGCTTTTAGGCTGCTTTTTGGTGGATCGGTCCTACCATCGAACTTGTTTTTGTCTGCTTTTGTTGAATTGCCTGTTTTTTTGTGATCCATATCACAAATGTATCCATCTGTTAAAGTGAGTTCATTGGTCTACTGCGGTTTCCTGCTGCCAGTAAGCTGTTCCACTTTTTCCACCAGGTACCCTAACAGACGTATACTTTTACTTGCATTAATGACATGTGTATTTGTTTGTATTTGCTTTGAGTGTTTGAACTTTATTTTTAATAGAGAAAATCATTAGTAAAGGTTAATGAAGAACACCCCCCCCACACACACCCACACACACACACACACACACACAAAAATCTAAATCCTGCCGTTCATTGTGCCCCACCTGTCCTGCCTTTATTTCCCTTTGTTTCGCACTCACCTTTATTTCACACTTTGAGAACCACTGTCTTAGCTGAAATAAGTAATGTAGGAACCACAGAATCATTGGTGGTCAGGAGCAGACCAGGACTAGGGATGAGGTTAGTAATTGTAGAAGAATCAGGGCCAAAGGCCAACATGGGGACAACGATAAGAGCCAGGAGCTGGCTGAGAAGATAAGGATCAGGACAGACTGGCATTTGTAATGAGGATAGGTGCCAGGGACCACCATTGGGGACAAGAGTCAAGGCCAGTAGTAAAAAAAAATAGCAGACAAGGGCCAGAAAGCAGAAAAGAACTGATATGGAAGAGAGGAATCAGGGATTGATATGGTGTACAAGGTTCAGGGACATGGACCCTCACCCTCTGGAGACAAGGATTGGTGGAGCTGATATGAATCAGGGCTGGGTACCAACATAGGGACCAGGGGAATACACACTTTTGGAGAATATTTGGGTGGTTTTGACATGGTATAGAGTGAGGAAGAATTACTGAATAATAAATTATTGAATAATACATTTCTTTTAAATTACAAGCAGATGGCAATTGTTAAATTTGTATTGAAATCCTGACCCTGTGTATCTCCTCTCACCCAGGTGACCAGTCAGATTTTCCCGGTGTGGACGTACTCGTACCTGGCCGTTCTGCTTCCCGTGTTCCTGCTCACAGACTGGCTGCGCTACAAACCCGTGATCGTGGTCCAATGTTGCGCCCTTTTCCTGACCACCGCGTTGTTGCTATGGTTACAGGGTGTTGGGGCGATGCAAGCGATGCAGTTCGTCTACGCCGTGGTGACGGCGTGCGATGTGGCGTACTTCTCCTACATTTACAGCGTGGTGGATTTGCAGTTTTACCTGAAAGCCACGTCGTTCTGTCGCGCCGCTCAGCTCGTCGGCTACACTGTGGGTTCCGTCGCAGGGCAAGTCCTCCTTTCGCTCAAACTCACATCGTACTACTACATCCTCGTGCTCACGTTAGTGCTCATCTCCGTTTCCTTCGTCGCTGCGTTCTTCCTTCCAATGCCCAGCACCAGCATGTTCTTCCATCAAAGTAAACGGCAGGAGAAAGGAGAAGGTCTGAATCAGGTGGAAAGCTGCATGCAGAGCAGAAAGACGGTCGGAGAGGTTATGGAGGATAAGCAGCAGGCGGAGATCTTGGAAGAATCTAGAAAACATGTAGAGAAAACAGGTGAGACTGCAAGGCACTATTTATCTCCATCTAAGTGTTCACATTTATCTCCAATGTCTCTTGTAGGTTGTAGTGAAACGTTGCTGCATCTCTGGTTGGATTTCCGCCGCTGTTTCTCCTCCACTGAGATGCTGATCTGGTCTGTGTGGTGGGCAATGGCGACTTGTGGCTACAACCAGACTGTGAACTATGTTCAAGCTCTGTGGGAGAGCGTGGAGCCCAGCAAGAACGAGACACTCTTTAACGGAGGAGTAGAAGCTCTTTCCAACCTTTGTGGTGAGCATGAATGTTCTATAAGGTGGTATTAAAAGGTTTTCGTGACTTGTTTTGTAACATGCCAACCGATGGCAGGACAAGGTTGCACGCACAGTCAGAGGGAGCACCGACCCTCATAAGTCAACTGGGCAACTTGTGCTATTCTGAGCACGTGCGATTTCATCACGGTCAGCAAGTTATGATTTGAAGGTGGTAGTGTGTGATAAATACAATACTTTCTTGTAAACAGAGCTAGTTAGAAACGTTTTGATAACACCTTGTATTTCTCCACCTACAGCACCAGGAACGTTTTTCTGATTACACATACCTGCGATATTTTGTTCAGGTGCAGCTTCGGCGTATGGTGTTGGATTTACTTCTGTTAATTGGTCTCGTTGGGGTGAACTGGCTCTTGGTTCTCTTTCCGCCCTCAGCAGTGCAGCGCTCTATGTCATGGTTTTCATCCCAAACATCTGGATCTGTTATGGTGGCTACATCGTCTTTAAGAGTCTCTATATGCTGCTCATTACCATTGCCATGTAAGAAGAGTGAATTTCATTCAAACTGATTAATAACCTTTTTTTACTTTTCTGCCACGTTTCTGTAACCAACTGAATTTATAGAGCTGATGGTTCCTGCTGTGTTTGTGTGTTTGTGTGTTTGTGTGTGTGTGTGTGTGTGTGTGTGTGTGTGTGTGTTAGGTTCCAGATTGCTGCTGGTCTGTCGGTGGAGCGATATGCCCTTGTTTTTGGAGTCAACACCTTCACAGCACTCGTTCTGCAGACAATCCTCACATCCATTGTTGTGGACAGTAGAGGACTCGGACTGGACGTCATTACACAGGTGTGGGACGTTACATCCTGTCAAACAAATAAAAATCAAACTGAACAATCGAATGCTAATGATTCTGTCTAGCTGAGGCCGTGTAAACGCCTTGAAAACACAGAAACGGTCGACAAACACGGAGCTTAAACGCAATCTCTAAAGTGGTACCATGTAAAAACGTTGTTTCCGCATCTCAGTGTGGGCCGCGTGTGAAAACGGCTTTTCCGCGTCTCAGTGTGGGCCGCGTGTGAAAACGGCTTTTCCGCGTCTCAGTGTGGGGCGCGTGTGATACCGGTGTGTCCACGTCTCAGTGTGGGCCGCGTGTGAAAACGTTGTTTCCGCGTCTCAGTGTGGGCCGCGTGTGAAAACGGCTTTTCCGCGTCTCAGTGTGGGGCGCGTGTGATACCGGTGTGTCCACGTCTCAGTGTGGGCCGCGTGTGAAAACGTTGTTTCCGCGTCTCAGTGTGGGGCGCGTGTGATACCGGTGTGTCCACGTCGCAGTGTGGGCCGCGTGTGAAAACTGAGGTTTTTAAAGTGCATTTTTAGTCGTTGCCATGACGGTTCAATGAGCCGGAAAGTAAATAAACGCCAGGCGGAAATGACGCGGGTCGATTCATCTGGCAGTTTTGCTCACGCGCAGCGATGTGAATGTTTTCAGACGTTTCGGTGCAGATGAGCGACTTTGGGGAAATGATTGAAAACAAAAGCGTTTTAGACGAAAATGCCGTTTCCAGATTTATTGGGATTGGTGTAGATGCAGCCTGAGGGGAGTAAAAACAACTGGTTCGCTTATTAGGAATAAACAATTATAAGTAACAAACATATTCTTTAAATGTATTATTTTATAAATCCTAATCACTGCTTTTTGTGTGTTAAGCTGCTTTGAGACAATGAATAAAAATGTATTGAATTGAAATTAAATTGAAGAAGACGGTTCACCGGTAAAGAAGCAGATCAGCCCAGACTGCAGTCATGCAGCACGTCTGTGGAGTGAACATTAGTGGAAGTTTAATTTATTTTTATTGTCCAACACTTTTTACAATGAACAGTGTTATAAAGAACTGAGTGTAAGTCCCTCATGAGTGAGCTGTGGTGAAGGAAAAACTCCCTGAGATGGAATAAGGAGGAAGATCTGGGATAAGAGACGACCCACCACACCACCATCAACAAACCTGAGTGAACGTGTGAATGTGAGGAGACGACAGCATCCAAATATTCCAATTCACCAAACACTCCATATCCATGATCCCTCCAGATCTGCTCCTTTACCTCACAAACACCTACTGACTAAACACTCCACTAAATAAATGTGTTCAGCCTCGACTTGAACACTGAGGCTCATCACTCAACTTCTTCTCATACCCTCGTTCATCTTAGTTGATCTAAAAGTGATCGTGATTCCTCAGACCGAGCCACGTTCGTGCTCCATGTCCCAGTTCTGATGCTCACCTGCTTGTTGTAGAAGTTTTCAGTGGTGGACAGAGTTCAGCATTAATACTAACCACCGCATACATGGAACATCGTATAGGACCTGAAGTGTTGGAGATGTTCTGATCTGTTCATCTGCATTTCATAATTTACCCATTGTTAAAGTCTCTGAGGTTTTTACACTCATCCATTTTTCCTGCTTTGATCAACTTTCACCTCCAGCTGTCAGTGGGTTTAATCAGTGGTGTAGAGTAATGAAGTAAATGTCATCATTTCTGTACTGAAGTCGTTTCTTCGTGTATTTGTTCTTTACTGAAGTTCTTTTTCCATTCGGGGAGATGTTTACTGTAACTTCACTACATTTAGTGAAATCAGTTTTTTAATTTCTGAGTGAATAAAAGTGAAACTTGTTTTGATTGGCACGTGGCAGTGGCAGGTTTAGACAACATGCACGTCTTGTCGGATGAATCTGTTTTTTTCCCGCTCATTTGCACGTCACATTATTTATTATATGACGTGACAGTGAATGAACCTGGTCGGGACTCGGAGTGTGAACCCGGGGGTGACGTCACCACAGTAAGGAGAACCCAATCGATATTATGGATGACGAAAAAGGTCCAAACCCTCAGGAGTCCAATTCAGATAAAAGAGGAAAGAAGTAGTGTGAAAACGTGTAAAAGAGAACGTGTGTATGCAGCTCTTACACTGTAGGAGGAAAGTAACAGCTTTTTTCTTCTTTTTATGAGATTTCTTTTAGCTGCAGAACATTAGCATTTATAGTGTGTAGTTTATCATAATGTGTGTAGCAACAAAACAATTCCAACCTTCTGTACCTGGTCCAGGTGGATTGGAGTGAAATTAGTACTGGTTGATTTGGTCCTCTTTATTGAGGTGATGTTCTACAGGTTTTCTGTGATTGTACTAAATAAGTCCTGAGTTCAGTGAGGAGAATCTCCAGTGCAGCTTCAAGACTCATTTAAAAGATGAATATAAGGATGTAGATGTTGTATGTATCTTATGGCTATAATTAGTCAAGGAGTTTATGGTTCTTGGTTCTGAGATTTGGATAAAATGTGCTCAATGACGTGTATTTAATTGTGTAATAAATGCATTTAGGGTGATTTTTCAATAAGTAAGGAAGCTCTCAAAAATGTGAACGTGTATCTACTGATCACCAACATACAGTTCAGCATCAGTTCAACATCAAGCAGAACATTTAGAGAGGAATAAATGATGAAGAAACTCCAGACTCGAACTCACCACAACACACGTGACCTCGTTTACACGTTTTTATTAAAGAAGGTTTTGTGTTCATGATGATTGTAATAGAAATCAATCAGTGTTTGAGTCTTTAATCTCATTCTATTAATAGATCAGTGTGCTGAGAGTCACATTCGAGTCTTTACACAGAAACTGAGGTGATTCAGTGAAGAGTCTTGTGATAAAAATGATAATAGGAACATTAGAGTTATAATAAATCACTACTTTGGATAATTAAATTCATTTGAAGGTAAAAACTTTTGTACTTTTACTCAAGGGAAAGTTTAAAGGGACATTTTTACTGCAGTC
>NC_139581.1:1188117-1220617 GCF_946808225.1 Silurus aristotelis
AATGCATAAAGACTGTAAAAGAAGAGAAAGAACCTGAAGATGATGATGACCTCTGTAGGTTTGAGAAGATCAGTAACACTTAAAATGTATTTTTTTACGTTTTAATTTTATTGAAATTGACTGGATATAAATTCTAATTCTAACATTTTAGGTGGAGGAACAACTGTGAGGCAGGTCATCATCATGGATGAAGACAATGAAGTATTTGAGAAGAAGCCTATAAAAGAGGAGGAACCTGAAGATGACAACTATCTCTGTAAGATAGCAGGGACACATTAGAACCCTGTAAAACCGTACAGGTGCCTTCAAACAGATTAGGGCATGAAACATGTATACTTGCAACAATCACTGTGTACTTTGGAGATGATTGCTCCTCAACTCAAGGTGGATGGTCAATCCAACCAGAATGTTGTTTTGTGGTATTTATTTATAAAAAATCTTTAATTCTTTTTGCACTTTGGTGTCAACTTATCCCTCACAGCATTTTCAAAATACAGAATAGTGACGAGTTGTTCATGACCAATTAGTTCAGTGTGAACGAGTCTTCAGTGTTCAACATAATAAGTAGGGGGCGCTGTTTTAATCCAGTTCTCAGTGCTCCAAGGTTAATGTGATACGAGGTGGTATCAAAAGGTGGCATCAGTTGGCTTGTCACAAAACTAGTCTAGAAACGTTTTGATCCCACATTGAACACCACATCCTTGTAGCCCAGGCTGAATCATCTGGGTCAAATTCATGCTCATGTGCTCCATGATCTCTCTTTGAGGGAAAGCAGGAGCAGGTTGCTTGGTGCAGGTTGGATCTGAAACCACTGGTATAAGGACGTATGGTGAGGCTTTTTCAGCGGAAGCTTAGAAATTAGTCATGATGCGTGTAAATATCAACACTAACACAAGTTATTCCTATGCGACATCAGAAAAGTTTTTTACCATCGCATCGTTCCTTCCAGACTGTGAGGATTGCAGCTCATTCTTTATCAGTGAGTGTGCAGTTCATGGCCCAGCTGTCTTCATCCACAATACTATTGTTCCCACGGGGGTCGTCGACCGAGCCAGACAAACCCTTCCGCTCGGTCTGGAGATTCTGATGGCTGGTGTTTCTGACGCAGACTTGGGTGTGTTTAATAAAGGAGACACAATTCCAGTTGGTGTGCACTTTGGACCCTACCAGGGAGATCTCGTGGACAGAGATGAAGCGATGAATAGTGTCTACTCATGGGTGGTGAGTTACTCTTTCAATCGTAATTTATTTCTTGGCGTTTATGTCCAGGTCATCAATATCAAAATAGTTTTCATATAAATAATTTCAGATATACAGGAGCATGCAGTGTGAGGAATACATAGATGCCAAGAGAGAGACACATGCAAACTGGATGAGGTGAAGAACTTAGTGCTGATTTCTTGCCTTTATTGTAAATATACTGTCACTCATTCGGTATATTTTGTGGATTCAGGTATGTGAATTGCGCTCGTAACAGCGAGGAGAAGAATCTCCTGGCATTCCAGTATCGAGGAGAGATCCTGTATCGTTGTTGTCAACCAATAAAACCAGGGCAGGAGCTCTTGGTGTGGTACGACGAGGAGTACGCCAAACATATCGGCATTACATTCGACCACCTTTGGAGCAAAAAGTCAACAAATGGTAATGGTGAGGTCGACTTATGGCAATGACCTTTTTACTAGTATAGATCATAAAGAATTGTAAATAAGCAGCAGAATATAAACTGTGGTGCTGCAGACTGTGTTTAATATGTATTTGGAATGCAGTCAGTACTGGAGGTCCATGTAAGACATTGGATAGTCCATGCAGAAAAGGACTAACTTGAGTACAAGTCCAGAGTAACTTCATCACTTATATCTCTCATTCTTACCAATTATCTGCTAAACCATAATTCAGTTTAACTTGAGCAAGTGAATTTGCTGCACACGGCCAGAAGGAAGCTTCATGCGGGAAGAATTTGTGCCTTAGAATAAAAATGCTTCTTGATTTTCTCCTGACGTGGTAGTGAGAAATAGTCTTCAGGTCAGATCCTAATAAGATTTGATTCCTCTGAACACTTTCCCAGAACCTCGTCTTGTATCAGGCTTTGTTGCATTGCAGCCTGTGCAAACCCCGAATTCATTAAGATTGAAAGAGACTTCTGCTTACGTAATAATTACCTTTGTATTGGGGCAGTTTGTAGCTGATTTGCCCAGACACTCTTCCATCTCTTTTGGAGATTGGATTCCTTTGAGTGCTTTGAGTCAGGCCTGCAGAAGTCAAGGAGTCTATGAACAAAGTAAATAGCATAATATTATTTTCAAACACCACTAAGAAGAATCACTGTTGGAACTATTTAGGTATACACCACTTTGCTCGCTTGATGCAGTTTTAATGGCCTAGCTAATATATCCAGTTCGTGCCAGACCTACTACTAGCTGATCCAACCGGGTCACGTCCAGTTAGCTTTCTTTGTGGGGGAGTTGGCTGCAGTTTAAAGTAAAGTTGCTGGAAGGTTTGCCCTGCTTGCCCATAGCCCCCTTGAGCCTAGAATGCAACTGCAGGATTTAATTTGTTGGCTGTCACTCTTACCTTGTAAAATCCCTCTCAATAGTAGTAGAAAAAGCCAGTGTTGAGGGATAAATCAAACTTATGCCACCTATGGCCACTGTGCAGTTCCTTCTGTACTGACGCCTTCTTGTGGTGTATTTCCCACCACCAGTACAATGGAGTCGAGTGTTGGTGGGTTTTGGTTTCTCATTTTGAAGGGTATTCTGTGAACCTTGTACCGGTAGTGATGCCAAATTGTCTCTCGTTTTCTCCTTTGCATTGGCATGTGAGTCATCAATCTACATGATTTGGCCTTTTTGCTTTAAGTGAGGTCGACTGGTTCAACAGATTTCACCACATGCACTCAATTCTAACACCTGTTTTAATTACCTTCTCTAGAAACGAAGAGTTTGCTTATGCAAGTCTTCTCCTGTTCGTCGTGCTCGCTTTCCTACACGTCTCAAATTTACCTTCACAAACACATCAAAAGATGCCATTACGAAGAATACGTGAGGCTCCTGAAATGCGGAGCGATTAAACTTCACAACCCGACGTCTCCAGACACCTCCGGCGGTCACCAAAACTCCTCTGGTTCCAGTGCTAGAAAACTGCAGAAAGAAATGCATCACTGCTCGGAGTGTGGGAAGAGTTTTACTCAGCCTAGTTACCTCCTACAGCACCAGCACATCCACACCAGGGAGCGTCCGTATCACTGCTCGGAGTGCGGGAAGAGTTTTACCCGGCCTGTAAATCTGCAAATACATCAGCGCATCCACACTGGAGAGAAACTGTACCACTGCTCACAGTGTGGAAAAGATTTTACTCGACAGAATCACTTCCAGCTGCACCAGCACATGCACACGGGGGAGAAGCCGTATCAGTGCTCAGAGTGCGGCAAGAGTTTTACTCGACCAGGCAACCTCCAGCTGCACAAGCGCATTCACACGGGGGAGAAGCCCTACCACTGCATACAGTGTGGACGCAGTTTTACCCAGCAGACCAGTTTCCAGCTGCACCAGCGCATTCACACGGGGGAGAAACCGTTTTATTGCTCGCAGTGTGAGAAGAGCTTTACCCGGCTCAGTACACTCCAAAGACACCAGCTCGTCCACACGGGAGAGAAACCGTATCAGTGCTCAGAGTGCGGGAAGAGTTTCACCCAACAAATCAACCTTCAGCTTCACCAGCGTCTTCATACGGGAGAAAAGCCCTGCCACTGCACACAGTGTGGGAAGAGTTTTACCCGGCTGAGTACCCTCCAACGACACCAGCGTGTGCACACGGGAGAGAAGCTCTATCACTGCTCGGAGTGCGGGAAGTGCTTTACGCAGCAGGTCAACCTCCGGTTACACCAACGCGTCCACACGGGAGAGAAACCGTTTCAGTGTTCAGAGTGCGAGAAGTATTTTACTCACCTGAGCACTCTCCAGAGACACCAGCGCATTCACACTGGAGAGAAGCCGTATCAATGCTCGCAGTGCGGGAAGAGATTCACTCACCTGAGCACTCTCCAGAGACACCAGCTCATCCACACTGGAGAAAAACCCTATCAGTGTATACGCTGTGGAAAGAGTTTTACTCAACTGAGTACTTTACAAAAACACCAGCACATTCACACAAAGGACAAACAATACCACAGGCCGTAGTGGGAGAACCTACAAACAATACCACAGGCCGTAGTGGGAGAACCTACAAACAATACCACAGGCCGTAGTGGGAGAACCTACAAACAATACCACAGGCCGTAGTGGGAGAACCTACAAACAATACCACAGGCCGTAGTGGGAGAACCTACAAACAATACCACAGGCCGTAGTGGGAGAACCTACAAACAATACCACAGGCCGTAGTGGGAGAACCTACAAACAATACCACAGGCAGTAGTGGAAGAACCTACAAACAATACCACAGGCCGTAGTGGGAGAACCTACAAACAATACCACAGGCCGTAGTGGGAGAACCTACAAACAATACCACAGGCCGTAGTGGGAGAACCTTCAAACAATACCACAGGCCGTAGTGGGAGAACCTTCAAACAATACCACAGGCCGTAGTGGGAGAACCTACAAACAATACCACTGGCCGTAGTGGGAGAACCTTCCAATAATATCACAGGCCGGAGTGGGAGAACCTTCAAACAATACCACAGGCCGGAGTGGGAGAACCTTCAAACAATACCACAGGCCGTAGTGGGAGAAAATTTTATTTACAACTTTGTAGTAGATGCATTTATTTTTTCACAGTGAAATTCTTCTTTGCATGTCAGGAACCTGGGGTCAGAGCTCAGAGTCGGCCTTGATACAGCATCCCTACAGCAAAGAGGGTTAAGGGGTTAAGCCTTGCTCAACAGTGGCAGCTTGGTGATACTAGGGCTTGAACCCTTGACCCTCCAATCAGTAACCCATAGCATTAACCATTATGCTACCACTTCCCCTTTACCACTATTTGCATCTCCGCAACACTCCAAGGGTAGTGGTATCTAAGTTTTGGTTGAATGTAAGGACACACATAACCGACTCCAAAGAACCAGCCTCACATCGGGGCAAAAAAATTAAAAACGTTGCGCTCGAACTAGGGTTGCAAAATTCCGAGAATTTTCAAGACTGAAAACTTTCAATGGGAATTAACTGAAAGTTTACAGAATTGCAGGTGAGCCTGTAACAGGAAACTTAAATATATTTGAAAATAAAAAATCTTGCAGGATAATTTTAGTTAAACTTTCTTTCGGCTTCTCCCGTTAGGGGTCACCACAGCAGACCATCCGCGTGTTTGATTTGGCACATGTTTTTATGCTGGATGCCCTTCCTAACGCAACCCTCCCCATTTATCCGGGCTTGGGACCGGCACTAAGGCTTCTGCATCCCTAATAGCTGGGCTTGGTTCCCTGACCGGGAATCGAACCCAGGCTGCAGCGGTGAGAGCGCCGCATCCTAATGACTAGACCACCAGGGAGCAGGAAAATTTTTGTTAAAACAACTATATTTAATGCACATTCAGTTAAATTTCCACCTTCACATTCACACAGCACACTGACTGCAGGGTTACTGAGGATACGCCTCCTACAGGCACTGTGCAGTCCTCCATAACACACATCATTTCTACAATCCTGCACACAATATAATGTCTAAAAATGTCTATCTTGGTGAGTTTTCAGCACAACTTCCTTGTGCTGTGTGTAAGCTATTGTGTAAAAATATTAACAATTAAACCATTCATCATTCATTTATTCATTTTCTCCCGCTTATCCGTAATTCGGGTCGCGGGGGCAGCAGTCTAAGCAGGCCCCCGCCTTCGACTGCTGCCCAATCCTCACAGCACCGTCTCTTACGGTCCCTCCTGCAGGTGGTGAGCCCACGGGAAGGCGGCCCCACGTCACTCCGACGTCACGGACCTTGATATTTCCCTCGTAAGGGAACAATTAAACCAAAATATTAAATGTCTAAAAGTCACAATCTTCATTGTTTGCCTGCACGGCAGCTCATGGCCAAACGAGATGTTTATATTTATGTGTGTAAATGATACAGTTTATATACTGTTAGATTTTTTAGCATGCCTGAACAAAAAATGAATTCTTGGAGAGGTTTCCTATGTGACCTGCGATGCCCATGGTGTCTTTTCTGATGAAACACTGCACACAGAATGATGTATACGTTCATCTTCACTTTAATGCAGATAACAGACAAGTGTATATATACACACTGAAAAAAAAACCTGCACTAAAACTGTTCCTGATTGGGTAAGAACACATGGTAACCAGAGACGTGTGAGTCCAGATAAAGACATTCAGTGTACCTTACGTACTCGCATTGTAAACATCCTGTAGTCACTGAACAGACAACATACTGTAGAAATGTGTGTTTAGAGAACTGGTGTTCTCTAAACACACAAATTCCTCGGCTGAAGTTCCATTAGAAATTTACCGAATTTACTCCGATTGAAGTTCTGCGCTTGCGTGAGAGAACAGAACTCTTCTATACCAGCAGGTGGCAGTATGTATTTTGTATCCAAACAGGGAAACCGGAAGAGCTAGAACTGTGAACGTATAAAGCAAGCAGCATTTCCAGCTGCCGCGAACGGATTTGTGTAGCTTTTATCAATCATTGCTAATTTGCAGACAAGAGCAAGAATGACAAGTGTCCGTGTGTTCCCTCTTTACTCTGTCATTGTTTGCTTTCTTCAGTCCCATTTTGTTTCGTGTGTGATCATTTGATAAGCTAAATAGCCAATCAGAGTTCTCGATTGTGCTGATTCAACATCCAGAATCGGCCAAAAAACAGCTGACGCTGGCCGACTAGAGCCGACAGTGTGGAACACCGGAAAAACTAAAACCGGCCGGTCACATGGGTGTTCTTCAGCTTAGTGTGTCCCAGGCTTAAGGTGTTGGACCCTTGAGCAAGGCTGAGCAGTGACGACAGGCCACAGCTGGGTAAAGTATATTGCACCAACATGGCTTTTAAGCCTAGCATTGCCTTAGGCAAGAAGACTGAAATACAAACATGGCACTTTTTCCTTTACAGGCTTCATAGTTGATTCTCTAAGATAAGTGACATAATTGAAGCCTGGGGCAACAGTGTCAAGAAATCCCAGTTTATAATAACACTTTTTCCAGGAACGCTCTGCACCTGAGGGAACGGGTCCAGGAATATTCATAATGGAGAGTTTTCCGAATTCAACACGCAGCATGGGATCGACTGGATCCTTCATCAAAGCATAGTATATTTTTGGTAGGATGTCGATTTTCCCCTGAGGGAAGTTTCAGTAATGTAAAAAATATCATTTTGTAAAATGTTCTATTTATTTCTGTAAATCCACTTTGAGATAATGTTCACTGTTAAAGCACTATAGAAATAAAAATGTAATTCAATTAAATATTGATTATATTCCTTTTTTTTTTTTTGCTACTACATCAATAAATGATGTTCAGTCAGCACCTTTTGGCACACACCACTTTTCAACTAATCTGATGGCAAAGCCGTCACACAGAACGTGAAGCTGAACCTCAGAAATGACAATGCTCTGACACCAGGATCAGGATCTGAGCCTACACAAGAATATGTCCAGTTCCACTCTTATACACGTCTGGTAATCAATTAGCCATTTACTAACAGACACGATAGTGAGGTGGAGAATAGGTTACAGAACAAACCTCTTCACAAAGAAAAGAATGCAGTCAGGAGAACCTCAGTTTCTGCATGGGCATTGGTTAGGATCTCTTTGCTGAATAAATATTACTGTTTGGTTTTGTCATTAGCGATGTGATGACGTGCAAACAGAGATTCGTACACTTTAACCTGGAGAGACGTTAAGCTCTGAGGGATGTGGCATCAATATGGACCAACAGAAGGTTGTAAAGAAAGAGGAACCTGAGATGAAACTGGTTTTATTACAAAGTGTATTAGACCAGACCACTTTCCTTCACAGTCTCCATTTTTTGTAGAGTATCAAATAAGAGTCAAATACAAACCCGATTCCAAAATAAGTTGGGACACTGTACAAATTGTGAATAAAAACCAGAATGCAGTGATGTGGAAGTTTCAAATTTCAATATTTTATTCAGAATACATCATAGATGACTACAGGCTGCAGGTGGACATTTCAGTACCCGGATTCTTCTTCTACACAGCCATGATGTTGTAATTGATGCAGTATGTGGTCTGGCATTGTCATGTTGGAAAATGCAAGGTCTTCCCTGAAAGAGACGATGGATGGGAGCATATGTTGTCCTAGATCTTGGATATACCTTTCAGTATTGATGCTGCCTTTCCAGATGTGTAAGCTGCTCATGCCACACGCACTCATGCAACCCAATACCATCAGAGATGCAGGCTTCTGAACTGAGCGCTGAGAACAACTTGGGTTGTCCTTATCCTCTTTAGTCCGGATGACATGGCGTCCCAGTTTTCCTTAAAGAACTTAAAATTTTTATTCGTCTGACCACAGAACAGTGTAGCGAATTTAGCTTGCAAAGAAAGGTAAATATTTATAAGTCTTCTTCTTCTTCTTTCGGCTGCTCCCATTAGGGGTCGCCACAGCGGATCATCCGTCTCCATACCACCCTGTCCTCTATATCTGCCTCTTTTACACCAACTACCTGCATGTCTTCCCTCACCACATCCATGAACCTCCTCCTTGGCCTTCCTCTTTTCCTCCTACCTGGTGGCTCCATCTTCAGCATTTTTCTACCAATATAATTCATGTCCCTTCTCTGCACATGTCCAAACCATCTCAATCTCGCCTCCCTCACCTTGTCACCAAAACATCCTACATGTGCTGTCCCTCTAATAAACTCATTTCTAATCTTGTCCATCTTCGTCACTCCCAACGAAAACCTCAACATCTTCAGCTCTGCTACCTCCAGCTCCACCTCCTGTCTTTTACTCAATGCCACTGTCTCTAATCCATACAACATCGCAGGTCTCACCACAGTCCTATAAACTTTTCCTTTCATTCTTGCAGATACTCTTCTATCACAAATCACTCCTGTCACTCTTCTCCACCCACTCCACCCTGCCTGCACTCTTTTCTTTACTTCCCTAACACACTCTCCATTACTTTGCACTGTTGACCCCAGGTACCTGAACTCCTCCACCTTCTTCACCTCTTCTCCCTGCAACCGCATCACTCCACTGCCCTCCCTCTCATTCACACACATGTACTCTGTCTTACTCCTACTGACTTTCATTCCCCTTCTCTCCAGCGCATATCTCCACCTCTCCAGGCTCTTCTCAACCTGCTCTCTACTCTCACCACAAATCACAATATCATCTGCAAACATCATAGTCCAGGGAGACTCCTGTCTGACCTCGTCCGTCAACCTGTCCATCACCACTGCAAACAGGAAAGGGCTCAGGGCCGATCCTTGATGCAGTCCAACCTTCACCCTGAACCAGTCTGTCGTACCTACTGCACACTTTACTGCCGTCACACTGTCCTCATACATGTCCTGCACCACCCTCACATACTTCTCTGACACACCTGACTTACTCATACAATACCACAACTCCTCTCTCGGCACCCTGTCGTACGCTTTCTCTAAATCCACAAATACACAATGCAGCTCCTTCTGTCCTTCTCTATACTTCTCCATCAACATCCTCAAAGCAAATAAGGCATCTGTGGTGCTCTTCCTCGGCATGAAACCATACTGTTGCTCACAGATGGTCACCTCTTCTCTCAGCCTGGCTTCCACTACTCTTTCCCATAACTTCATGGTGTGACTGATCAACTTAATTCCCCTGTAGTTACTGCAGGTCTGCACATCTCCCTTATGCTTAAAGATCGGTACCAGCACACTCCTTCTCCATTCCTCAGGCATCCTTTCCCCTTCCAGAATCCTGTTAAACAATCTGGTTAAAAACTCCACTGCCATCTCTCCTAAACATCTCCACGCTTCTACCGGTATGTCATCTGGTCCAACCGACTTTCCATTCTTCATCCTCTTAATCGCTGCTCTCACTTCCTCCTTACTAATCCTATCTACATCCTGCTTCACCAACTCCACATCCTCCAACCTTCTCTCTCTCTGATTTTCCTCATTCATCAGCTGCTCAAAATACTCCCTCCATCTTCTCAACACACTCTCCTCACTAGTCAACACATTTCCCTCTCCATCCTTTATTGCTCTAACTTGCAGTACATCCTTCCCAGCTCGGTCCCTCTGCTTGGCCAATCGGTATAAATTCTTTTCTCCTTCCTTAGTGTCCAACCTCTTATACAGTTCCTCATATGCCTTTTCCTTGGCTTTCGCCACATCCCTTTTAACCTGCTGCCGCATCTCCTTGTACTCCTGCCTACTTTTCTCATCACTCTGTCGATCCCACTTCTGTTTTGCCAACCTCTTTCCCCTAATGCTCTCCTGCACTTCCTCATTCCACCACCACGTCTCCTTGTCTTGCTTTCTATTTCCAGATGTCACACCCAGTACTTTTCTAGCTGCCTCCCTCATCACTCCTGCAGTAGTTGCCCAATCATCCGGCACCTCTTCACCACCACCAAGCCCCTGTCTGACCTCTTCCCTGAACCTCACACTACACTCTTCCTCCTTCAGTTTCCACCATCTTATTCTTCTTTCAAACCTTACTTTCCTCCTCTTCTTCTTCGCCTCCAAAACCATCCTACAGACCACCATCCGATGCTGTCTAGCTACACTGTCCCCTGCCAACACCTTACAGTCTCCAATCTCCTTCAGGTTGCATCTCCTACACAGAAGATAATCCACCTGTGTGCACCTTCCTCCACTCTTATACGTCACCCTATGATCCTCCTTCTTCTTAAAATACGTGTTCACCACTGCCATTTCCATCCTTTTAGCAAAATCTACCACCATCTGCCCTTCCACATTCCTCTCCTTAAAACCATACCTACCCATCACCTCCTCATCACCTCTGTTCCCTTCACCTACATGCCCATTAAAGTCTGCCCCAATAACCAATCGTTCTTTCCTAGGTACACCATCTACCACTTCATCTAATTCACTCCAGAATCTTTCTTTCTCCTCCATCTCACAGCCAACTTGTGGAGCATAGGCACTAATGACATTTATCATCATCCCTTCAACTTCCACCTTCACGATCATCACCCTATCAGAAACTCTCTTCACCTCCATTACACTCTTACTGTACGCTTCCTTCAGAATCACCCCTACACCATTTCTCTTCCCATCCACACCATGATAAAACAGTTTAAACCCACCTCCAATGTTCCTGGCCTTACTCCCTTTCCATTTGGTCTCCTGAACACACAACACATCTACCTTTCTCCTCTCCATCATATCAGCTATCTCTCTCCCTTTACCCGTCATAGTACCAACATTTAAAGTACCAACCCGAACCTCTACTCTCCTACACTGCTCCTTTTCCTGCCGTCTCTGTAGACGCCTTCCTCCTCTCCTTCTCCTCCTTCGGCCAACAGTAGCCCAATTTCCACCGGTACCCTGTCGGCTAACGATACCTGTGGCGGTCGTTGTTAACCCGGGCCTCGACCGATCCGGTATGAAATTCTCATTTGTGATCCGCATATTTGATTTGGCACATGTTTTACGCTGGATGCCCTTCCTAACGCAACCCTCCCCATTTACCCGGGCTTGGGACCGGCACTAAGAGTACACTGGCTTGTGCCCCCCTAATGGCTGGGTTAAAGGTAAATATTTATAAGTAATTATAAATATTTAAGTTAAGTTGAATTGACGGTAATGGAATTAACATTACACTTATTTATCTGTTCGTCCGGCAAACAGACAGTATAATTTTATATTAATTCTATAAAAGAGGTATCTCCCTGGCCAAGAAAGACACAACCCCCTTTTACTTTATACCGTAAATTAAATTAAATTAAATAGAGCATGTAGTTCAGACCGGATGTTGCAGGAACTTTGCATTTATAAAACGTACTCAGAGACAATCACTTGTGAAAAATATGGCGTTTAATAAATGAGACAAACACACATAAAACTAGCTACATGAACAAACAAAAGAAATAAATAAAATAAAAATAAAATAAACCAAAGTTAAAACTAGGAAAGGAGGAAGAGAAAGGAAAAAGAAGAAAGAGAGAAAGGAAAGAGGAGGGATGGAAAAGCTTCAAAATTAAGCACACCCTAACTGGGAAATCGTCACAGGAATTTAATTTCTCCTTAAGATTCAATAAGACTTAAAATACGCATCTAAATTTGTTGGTAAAGGAAACGGTTACTTGCATTGGCTTGTTGCACAAGAGTCCGGATGCGACAAAGAAATCTTTGAAGAGCCCGTTAGGGTGGGGTCAGATGTTCTTCCAGGTTCTCCTGAAGATCAGAGCAGTGGTTGTTCTTGGAAGTGAAGCTTGCCGGAAGATCTTGAAGGAAGAGGGAGTCGTTTCCAAGCTGTTTTGTACGTCTGACCAACGATTTGTGGTGTTTGTGACATTTAAAAGGTCTCGAACTCCACCCATCTTTGGGGGAACGGCCAATACTATGGGTTGAGATTTTGGAGGGAAAACATCCCTTTGTTTCATGTGTTTGTGGGCATGGTTTGGACTATAAAACTTTAACGTTTTATCTGAAGTGTATTAAGACGGTATGGTGACTTTCGTGATCCAATAAAATGTACCATTGTTTGAAAAATAAGTTACAGATAATTTTGTGGTCATTTGGATACTAAACACGAGAGGATTGACGGCATAAAGGCAGCGGTACATTACATACATAGATCAGTAGTCAAAGTGT
Source organism: Silurus aristotelis (assembly GCF_946808225.1). Lineage (NCBI taxonomy): Eukaryota > Metazoa > Chordata > Actinopteri > Siluriformes > Siluridae > Silurus > Silurus aristotelis. The sequence continues at coordinate 1,200,848 of NC_139581.1, forward strand.
AACTAATGTTACTACGACATTATGTTCTGATAAAAAAAATTAAAACACAAAACAAAATGCACTTTCATTAGGATAGTGAAGAGCAGATCATTTTGTATAAATTCTGACATCAGGCCTTAATGCCATACAGCATTAGAACACGTATACATTAACGTGCTGGGACCAGTCAGACATACAGCATTAGAACACATATACATTAAACTTGGGACATACAGCATTAGAACACGTATACATTAACGTGCTGGGACCAGTAATTAACGTATAACGGATGTTAGTACAATGTCGTATTCTGATCAAATGAAATGCACCCTTGTCAGGAAAGTAAAGAACAGATAATTCTAAGTCAATTAAGCCTTAATAGAAGAGACACATTAATAGAGTTACATTAATAGGATATTTATCGTACAACTATAAACAATAAAGGAGATACATACAAGTATAGGTTAATGTCGTGGGATGTGGAGCATCTTATTCATTCATTTTGTTTAATTAGAAAAAGGAATGCTTTATTGTATCAGTGTGTGTGTGTGCATGTGTATGTGTGGGTGTTTTATGGTCTTCGTGTCACTGGAAGGGGGAGTGTGACACTTTACAGATATACCACCCCCAATAAAAGTTTCAACTTTTGATTGAGGTGAAGATGTCATAGGTTAAAAGGAATGCCTGGGACATGAAATCTAAATGATCTGTGCCAGACGCTACAACAGTTTTCCACTTTGCCACAGTCCATTTTAAATTAACCTTGGCCCAGAGAAAAAGCCTGAGCTTCTTGATTGTGTTCACCGACAATGTTTTCTGGAAGTTCTCCTGAGCCCATGTTGTGATTTCCATTACAGTAGCATTCCTGTATGTGATGCAGTGGCATCTAAGGGCCAGTATGGTTTTCCGGCCTTTACCCATACGCACAGAGATTGTTCCAGATTCTCTGAATCGTTGGATGATATTATGCACTGTAGATGATTAGAACTTTAAACTCTGCAATTTTTCTCGGAGAAACTCCTTTCTGATATTGCTCCACTATTTTTCGCCGCAGCATTGGGGCAATTGGTGATCCTCTGCCCATCTTGACTTCTGAGAGACACTGCCAATTGATCTAATAAGTTGCAAATTGGTCCTCCAGCTGTTCCTTATATGTACATTTTACTTTTCCCGCCTCTTATTGCTGCCTGTCCCAACTTTTTTGGAATGTGTAGCTCTCATGAAATCCAAAATAAGACAATATTTGGCATGACATTTCAAAATGTCTCACTTTCAACATTTGATATTTTATCTATATTCTATTAAATAAAGTGAGTTTATGAGATTTGTAAATTATTGCATTCCTTATTTATTAACGATTTGTACAGTGTCCCAACTTTTTTGGAATCGGGTTTGTACAATTTACAGTGTTGAAATATTAAAACCTGTAACACACACCAGTTCTGTGGACCACCAGGAAGGAGAACTCCTGGGAAAAAAAGTTGCTTTATGCTTAAAAAGTAAAATTGTTTCTTCATATTTCCCAGCAATGTTACAGCACCCCTTGTTCACTGAGGGTTAAGGGCCTTGCTCAGGGGCCCCAAGAATGGCAGCTTGGTGATACCGGCGCTTTAACTCCGACCTTCTGATCAGTAACTCAGAGCCTTAACCACTGAGCATCCACCTCTCCAGGTCTCACGTACCTCGGCTTATCAGGAAGCTGGGGTCAGCGAGCAGGGGCAGGCATGATACAGCGCCCCTGGAGCAGAGAGGGTTATGTGGCAGCTTGGTGGTGCCTTAAAGCAGAAGAAGAACCAGTAGATGATGGGATCAAAAGTGATAGTATTATAGGTCAGTCGCATAATAGTCACTTTTTCCTTGAAACAAAAAAATCCAGGGGTAGAAACTTTGAGCTCTGGTAGAAGCAGCCTGTAAGTGATGAAGATACACTAAAGTCCATTCTAAATATGAGAAGACCTTCACAGTGTTTTTTACACTTTCCATTTTAGCCCATTTTCCATGTCAAAAGCAGAGAGTTTGTGGAGTTGCAGGGTGACATACTTGTGAAGTTGTTGTCGTTGAGGTGTGCGGAGAAGTGACCAAACTCCAGAACTCCAAAATCTGAACACATTAAACTGTAGATAGGGTTTTTCACCTCCTGGAGTTGATTAAAAGGTGGCAGCATAGTGGTTACGGAATTGGACTCTGGATCGGAAGTTTACAAGGTCAATTCCCAGCACTATCTGGGTTCCACTGCTGGGCCCTACACTGGTTTTTAGATCGAACAATACAGTCCATATGTATATATTTTTGTCATGTGATGCAGTCATGTGACCTGTTTAAGTCAAGAGAAATAAGATGGATGATGGAATGGAATGATTGTCCTGTTTGACATCACAAATGTCACTTCCTTTAGATCGCTTTTTCCTCAAAGAGGACGAAATATGCAATCACTTGCAATCAATGTCAATTCATAGAATATTCACCATTGAGCAGAATGAAATAGTTCAAGACACAGCAGTGTATTCAGAAGTTTTTGTGAATGAGGGTTTTCCCGGATTCACCCAGACGAAGCTTTTGGCACAGTAATGTACAAATCATAGCTTGCAAAGTGTGTGTGTGTGTGTGTGTGTGTGTGTGTGTGTGTGTGTGTGTGTGTGTGTGTACAAAGGCTCGTTTATGCTGCATTTGAAGGTGTGCTGATTTTATTTGTGTAGGCATAACACACCAGCTCCAGAGAAACCACAACTCTAACGTCGTTACGGAGAAACAGGAATCGCTGTCGACTCTGTGTGTCAGAAACCGAGCCGCTGATCAGATCCCGTTTGTGGAGTATGAAATTTAACAGGACGCATCCACAGGTGAGTTCACCGGGGAAACATCCACAATGTGGAAATTCAGCTGAAAAATGATTACAGTGATTTTGAATGATATAATAATTCCATCTTAGGGAGACTCCAGTACATCTGAATCATCTGAAATATCACAGAATGGTGAGACACCAGAACACAAGCCTTATTAAATAGACATATATTCCAATATTATTTCTTAGATGGATGTATTCAGGGTTTTTTTATGTTTGTGAACATTCTTTAATTTAATACTAAAGAGTCGCAGAGGACAGTGTTTACTGAAGCATGTAAATATTACAGAACATTAAGATGCTATTTATAAGTATGGTATCAAAAACTTTGGAGACTAATAGTGTAACTGGTGCTGTTCTGACCCACGTGTGTTCCCACCTCATGGATAACAAGTTAGAACGAAGAGCAAAGGTGAAAATTCTGCGTGAAACTGGGTACATCTGCCACAAACACGTTTGACACGACATACGTTTCACATATGGCGACGAGTCGTCCGAGGCATTTCAAGAGCGGAAGAACATCACCGGAAGACGACGAGAGGTCAGGAAGACCTTCGACGAGCTCAACCAGCGCAAAATGTCTAAACCGTTCGGCAACTCGTGCATGATGACAGGTCGGAGAACGATTCACATGATCTCACTTCCTCTCCCACCCTACACGCCACATTTGGCACCTGCGGACTTCGCCCTCTTCCCGAAGATGAAGATCCGGATCGCCGTTTTGACACCTTTGCGGAGATCCGGCAGCAGATGCTCGAGACGTTTCAAAAAGAAGACTTTCAGGACACGTTCCAGAAGAACATAGGGGGCTCGTGTGGAAACGTAGATAAAGTACTTTCATGTAAACAGAGCGAGTCTCCAAACTTTCGTATATAAAACACGTAATTAAAATGAAGTGTTATTTTGATCCGTTCAGTCAGTTTCAATAACAGCTTGAACTTCTCAATGCTGGAAGTGACCACGGTATCAGGTGATAATCCACAGCTAAGTGTGAGATCTTACACCATTATATTGCTCTTCGGCTCACCTCAGAACCTTCTTCACTTCTATATCATGCATGAACATCCTGGAACATCTCACACCTTCACCCTTACTTGTGCTGATGTTGGTTTCTCAGGTTGCGCTGGTGGTCGATGCTGCAGCAGAGGAGTTCTGTGTGTTTGGGCCATGTTGCTGTGCTGTATCGGGCTCTGAGCTCTGGGAGTCGGCATGGCCTTAACGCTGGGCGTCTCCAAAGCTCCTGCATGTGTGATGTTCTCCTCAATGTCATGTTTCATTACAGTGGTGAATGTGATCAATAATGTTAAGTGTGCTGCAATTAACCAACCAAAAGTGCTGTTGAATGTTGATGATACGCAATTGGATTCCTTTAATTTGATTAAATTGGTATAACAGCTTGTAACAGTGTTCTTCCTCTGATACCACACACGTTTCCAACGAGTGCATTTTACTCCTTAATAAACAAGTAAACACCATGTAAAGAGGAAAAACTGCTTACAGAGCACATTTTCACTTGTCCCATACAAGCTGCTGTTATACACAATTAATCAACACCTGACAGTGGAGAGACGTCAGGTCCAGCCAGGCTTCCTGGAGTGTATGTTTACATTAGAGTTTCTATCCAATCAGATTTCAGACGTCACATCACATGTTGCTGAGACTCAAAATATGACACGAGTCTTCAGAATCAGCAGCGCGGCGCCTGTAGTGTAAACGTCGCTGTAACCAATCACATTGTGAGTTTGTGACACTGAGGTCCTCTAGCAGGTCAGAGAGCGTCACTAGTCAGAGCTCACAAACAGCGTCTGTAGCAAACTGCACAATCTCCAATATATTCACGTGGATTTAGTGCTGTTTTTTATTCCACAACGAATGACGGAGAAGAAGAAACTCAGTCGCAGAAACACTTCAAGAAAAGCTGGACATGATGAGAAAAAGGTCACCAAGTTGTTAAAAAAGAAAAGAAAAAGTTGTTACGCTTTTTCATGACCTGTTTATACTTTTAAGTTTTCTTTCCTGTAGAATTTACACAAAAACACACAATTTGCCTTTATTTCAAATCCCCAGGAAAACAATAATGTGCAGAAACAATGCACACCGGGGTGATGTGAGGAGGTGAATCTCAGTGCAGAGGTGTGTGTGTGTGTGTTTGTGAGTGTGTGTGTGTGTGTGTGTGTGTGTGTGTGAGCACTGTGGTGTAAATCATGTTGAGTCTTGAAGTTGTGAGATTTAGGCCAGCAAGTTGTGAGAGCTTCAGTACTGTGTATGAATGTATCACTCCTCAGATACCCGTGACTGTCGGACAGCTGAGAACACTTCAGGATTCCTGTGTGATGACAAAGCAACCTGTGTCCCACCTTCTGCCCTGTGTAACGGCATCTCCGACTGCCCCCACGGAGCCGACGAGAACGGCATCACATGCAGTACGCAGCTTTCCACTTCTTCTTCATCTTCTTCTTCACCTGTACCTTCTTCTGCTATATTCCCCATAATTCTAGTAGCGATGTATAAGTTCAGAGCCGACTCACTTGTTCCAGGCGATCTACCAAACAACCTTCCGAGTCGTCTGATCTTCCGCTGTGAAAATCCTCGCTTCTGGATCTTCGCCGACAAGAAATGCAACAACATGAACGACTGTGGAGATTGTTCAGACGAAACCGGCGTCTGTACGTTTATTTCAGTGAAGTACTGATTATTAACATGGCATGTAGTGTGAGGGATAAGTGACCACTCAGGATCATCCTCTACAGTGTGTTTGCACCAGTGGTGGACGAAATACACAAAGCATGAAGCTGAGTTAAAGTCGAGATTCACTCAGTAAAATAAAAAAATATAAAATACAAAATAAAAGTACAAAAGTTTTTACCTCCAAATGAACATCAGTCTAGAAAAAGTAGTGATTTATTATAACTCTAATGTTCCTATGATCATTTTTATCACAAGATTCTTCACTGAATCACCTCAGTTTCTGTGTAAAGACTCGAATGTGACTCTCAGCACACTGATCTATAAATAGAATGAGATTAAAGACTCAAACACTGATTGATTTTTATTACAATGATGATGAGCACAAAACCTTCTTTAATAAAAACGTGTAAACGAGGTCACGTGTGAGGTGGGGAGTTCGAGTCTGGAGTTTCTTCATCATTTATTCCTCTCTAAATGTTCTGCTTGATGTTGAACTGATGCTGAACTGTATGTTGGTGATCAGTAGATGCACGTTCACATTTTTGAGAGCTTCCTTACTTATAGAAAAATCACACTAAAAAGGAAAAGTAAGGAACAGTGAGGGAGTGAGGAACAGAAAGGAACAGTGATGAGCAGTGAGGAACAGTGAGGGAGTGAGGAACAGTAAGGAACGGTGATGAGCAGTGAGAAACAGTGGGGGAGTGAGGAACAGTAAGGAACGGTGATGAGCAGTGAGGAACAGTGGGGGAGTGAGGAACAGTAAGGAACAGTGAGGAACACTGAGTATATGTAATTCATAGTTTTTCACAGCTGTAATTCATTATTATTATTATTATTATTATTATTTTAATTAAAACTAAAATTGAATATATCAGTGAATAAATGTTTGGTGACTACGGTGTCGTCTGTACAGATGCCAGCTGCCCCCCCTGCAGTGGAGACTGGTGGTCCTGCGTTCCCACCGAGTTTCAGTTCTGTACTTGCGTTCCTCGACGTTTCTGTAACGATGGAAGACAGCACTGCAGCGACTGGTCTGATGAATACATCTGCAAACCCAATCCTAAATAAAAATCATCTAATCTTATGATCTGTTCTCTGATTCATATCTCAAACTGTTTAAATCATTAGAACAATTATTATTCACCAATCCAGTATGACTGGGATCTTCTGTTTCTGGAAGAGCTGATGCACATCTTCACAAATTCTAAGTGCAGGTTAAATCGAGGTAATGATTGAAGAAGAAGGTAATGGATGAAGGAGGAGGTGATGGCTACAGGAGGAGGCGGTTGAAGGATAATTTGATGGTTGTAGGAGGTGATGGCTACAGGAGGAGGTGATGGCTACTGGAGAAGGTCATGGCTTCAGGAGGAGGTGATGGTGGAAGGATAATTTAATGGTTGAAGGAGGAGGTGATGGCTACAGGAGGTGATGGTTGAAGGATAATTTGATGGCTACAGGAGGTGATGGCTACAGGAGGAGGTGATGGCTACAGGAGGAGGTGATGGTTGAAGAATAATTTGATGGTTGAAGAAGGTGATGGCTACAGGAGGAGGTGATAATTAAAGGAGGAGGTGATGGCTAAAGGAGGAGGAGATGGTTGAAGGAGGGGGAGATGGTTGAAGGAGGTGGTGATGGCTACAGGAGGAGGTGATGGTTATAGGAATCCACATCACCTGGATTCATCAGTCCATTTACACCTGCTTATTACTTGATGTTGGATCTGTGATGATCGCAGATGTTGAGCTATTTTATGAGTTTCTCAGTAGCTCCTAGTTTTATAACCATAATGACTGTAGAAGACTGTAGAAAGATCATCAGTCATAATCACACACTCCAGTGCTCATGTTAGTTCTCACTCTCCAGTGTTCTGTAGTGTTTAAAGACTATAATCACACTCTTGATGTCACCCAAATGAGGATGAGGTTCTGCTTTTGAGTCTGGTTCCTCTCAAGGTTTCTTCCTCATAACATCTGAGGGAGTTTTTCCTTCACCACAGTCACCACGGTGCTCATCAGAGATAAACACACACCATTCACCTTAAGTCTTAACATTCTGTAAAGCTGCTTTGAGACGATGTCTGTTGTGAAAAGCGCAATAGAAATAAACTTGACTTGTTGGTAAAATTCATTCTACATTCTCGACTGATTGGTTTAAAACTTTTGTGGAAGTGATTCTTTTTTTTTTTAACTAAATAAAAGTGAAAGAAGTTGGAAGCTGTGCGACATGAACATCAGGATCCAGTGAGAAGATCAGCCATTTATTACAATCACCACATTTAATTATCATCATTATAAAAACCAAATCATCTTGTTCCACATGTAAACTGTGTGTGTGTGTGTGTGTGTGTGTGTGTGTGTGTGTGTGTGAGTGTGAGTGTGAGTGTGCGTGTGTTCAGATACTGCTCAGTAACTATTGAGAAGCTCCAGGTCTTCAGCAGATAGAGTAAACACAGATGCAGAGCGTTTGACTGAAGGGTGTGGGTTCCTCAAAAGTTCCTCCTGTTCCGTGGAGAATTTTCTCTTTTTTCCGGAGCGTGTGCTGGCGTGTGTGTCGGTGTGTGTGCTGGTGTGTGTGTGCTGAGACGTGGCGTGTGTGTCGGCGTGTGTGCTGGTGTGTGTGTGCTGAGACGTGGCGTGTGTGTCAGCGTGTGTGTCGGCGTGTGTGCTGGTGTGTGTGTGCTGAGACGTGGCGTGTGTGTCGGTGTGTGTGCTGGTGTGTGTGTTGGCATGTGTGTCGGTGTGTGTGCTGGTGTGTGTGTCAGGGTGTGTGTTAGGGTGTGTGTCAGGGTGTGTGTGGTGAAAAGTAGCGCGACTGTCCAGTTTATAAAAATGGATGACTCTCGTTTGCTCTTCATGTTGGGAATCGTTCCATACAGTGTGAATGTTTTCTTGTACAAACTTCTCCCTTCCATCTGAGAGAGAGAGAGAGAGAAAAGAGAAAGAGAAAGAGAAGAGAGAGAGAGAGAGAGAGAGAGAGAGAGAGAGAAAAGAGAGAGAAAAGAGAAAGAGAAAAGAGAGAGAAAAGAGAGAGAGAGAGAGAGAGAGAGAGAGAGAGAGAGAGAGAGAGAGAGAGAGAGAGAGAGAGAGAGAGAGAGAGAGAGAGAGATCACATCAGTCTCAGTGAAAAACACAGCATGTAACCCTGTGGTGATGATTTTTCTCAGTACTTTACTGCTTTTACACCACAGCCACTGAGCAACAATGACCGTTTTTATTGGTTTATTAAATCTGTATTGATTACATTCTGACCAATCATATATATCCATCCATCCATCCACATATCCATCCATCCATCCTTTGCCATATCCATCCATCCATCCATCCATCCATCCATCCATCCATCCATCCATCCACATATCCTTCCACCCATCCACATATCCATCCATTATGTATATATTCATCTACATATCAATCTATTCATCCATTCATCCACCCATCATTCCACATATCTATTCATCTACATATCCACCCATTTACATCCACATCCTTCCATCCATCCATCCACATATCCACACATCTACATCTCCCTCTGTTTAAAGGACAAAAGTTCTGATTCGGTGTAACAGCAGCAGTTTGCGTTATTTAAATAAAAAAGTGATGGAAATGGAATAAATATTTGCACACTGTTAGTGTAAAAGTCGTTCTCCTCATGTTCATGTTCAGTAAAATAAAAGTGAAGAGTGTTTACTCACAGAACTGGAGGGCGTTTGTTCTCGGTTTTGGAGTTTTCTCCGGCACTTCTGCAGCTTTCGCCTCCCACTGGTTTATTACCTGCTCAACAAACAGAGGTGGTGAAAGTTCACGCATCCTTCACTCGAGTGGAAGTGCAGATACTGATGTTTTAAAAGACTCTGGAAAAAGTTTTTACTCAAGATAAAGTAAAGACGTTTGGGCTCTGACACGTGCTAGAACTATTTAATACTTTATTACTACGTGTGTGAGTGTCGCACTGGTACCTGAACATCAGCATATTAATATCAGAGCCGACAGTCGAGTCAAATCGTGATTAATCGCAACCTATTCACGTGTATTTGTTCTAAATATACCTACAATTAATACTTTTATACGCACATTTTTAATACTCTGATCAAGATAGAGAAATATTGATGCTTTATGCAAATGTATGTTTATTATTAGTGAAACCAAACTCAACATAGAGCATTAAAACTGTGCCCCCACCCCCTCCCCCACCCCCCACTGCTAGCTGGATTTGGCTATGCTAGCAATCTTCCTCAGGTATCAAACAAGCCAAACTGGGATTTGTGGGTGGGGCTAATTATCCCACAAAATACCAATCCATTTCCAACGTGAAAACGTGGACATGCCCCCTGAGCCTCGGGCAGAACCTGATTAATGCAGTAGAAAAGCAGAAGATGCAGCATGTTGGATCGGTGCTTTTCGTCGTTACCTCCTCGGCCCAGCCTTCACTCTTACACTCGGAGTGTGTGAACGTCTGCAGCGGCGACACTGAAAACACCATCGACATCTTCTTCATGAAGAAACTCTCCAGAGACGAGTCCAGCTGAAACAGTTATTTATGATTCACTATGAAGGATTTAAAAAAAACAGATTTACATCACTTCATTATTGTTAAACACAAAACTGTATTCGTGTGAACACAGACTGATTATGTGGAAAATTTTGAAGTTATTTACAATAAAAATCTAAATATTAATAATAAAAATTTAACAGAACAAGAAAATGATAAACATGAACAAATGTAATCTAATTTGTTTATTTATTTTCTTCTTATTTAAGTGTATTTGCATTTAATCGTTAAAACTGTATAAAGTAAACAGCAGATTTCACCCTTTTTTCTGTTTTTAAAATATTCTAAAAATACATTAAACTTATTTCAATTTATATACATGTATTAATTGATATATAATGCAGTGGCTATGTTGAGCGTTCTGCCCTGTGTTCTGCTCTGTGTTGTGTTCTGCTCTGTGTTCTGCTCTGTGTTCTGCTCTGTGTTCTGCTCTGCTCTGTGTTCTGCTCTGCTCTGTGTTCTGCTCTGCTCTGTGTTCTGCTCTGCGTTGTGCTCTGCTCTGCGTTGTGCTCTGCTCTATGTTCTGCCCTGTGTTCTGCCCTGTGTTGTGTTCTGCTCTGTGTTCTGCCCTGTGTTGTGTTCTGCTCTGCTCTGTGTTCTGCTCTGCTCTGTGTTCTGCTCTGCTCTGTGTTCTGCTCTGTGTTCTGCCCTGTGTTCTGCCCTGTGTTGTGTTCTGCTCTGTGTTCTGCCCTGTGTTGTGTTCTGCTCTGTGTTCTGCCCTGTGTTCTGCTCTGTGTTCTGCCCTGTGTTGTGTTCTGCTCTGTGTTCTGCCCTGTGTTCTGCCCTGTGTTGTGTTCTGCCCTGTGTTGTTTTCTGCTCTGTGTTCTGCCCTGTGTTGTGTTCTGCTCTGTGTTCTGCCCTGTGTTGTGTTCTGCTCTGTGTTCTGCCCTGTGTTGTTTTCTGCTCTGTGTTCTGCCCTGTGTTGTGTTCTGCTCTGTGTTCTGCTCTGTGTTGTGTTCTGCTCTGTGTTCTGCTCTGTGTTGTGTTCTGCCCTGTGTTCTGCCCTGTGTTCTGCTCTGTGTTCTGCTCTGTGTTCTGCTCTGCTCTATGTTCTGCCCTGTGTTCTGCCCTGTGTTCTGCTCTGTGTTCTGCTCTGCTCTATGTTCTGCCCTGTGTTCTGCTCTGTGTTCTGCTCTGTGTTCTGCCCTGTGTTCTGCCCTGTGTTCTGCCCTGTGTTCTGCTCTGTGTTCTGCTCTGCTCTATGTTCTGCCCTGTGTTCTGCCCTGTGTTCTGCTCTGTGTTCTGCTCTGTGTTCTGCTCTGCTCTATGTTCTGCCCTGTGTTCTGCCCTGTGTTCTGCTCTGTGTTCTGCTCTGTGTTCTGCTCTGTGTTCTGCTCTGTGTTCTGCTCTGTGTTCTGCTCTGCGTTGTGCTCTGCTCTATGTTCTGCCCTGTGTTCTGCCCTGTGTTCTGCCCTGTGTTCTGCCCTGTGTTCTGCTCTGTGTTCTGCTCTGTGTTCTGCTCTGTGTTCTGCTCTGCGTTGTGCTCTGCTCTATGTTCTGCCCTGTGTTCTGCCCTGTGTTCTGCCCTGTGTTCTGCCCTGTGTTCTGCCCTGTGTTCTGCCCTGTGTTCTGCTCTGCTCTGTGTTCTGCTCTGCGGTCTGAACTCGGGGTCACCTTCACGTTCGTCTTGGAGATGTCGAGCTCACGCAGTTTTTGAAAACACGTTAAATATCCGAGTCCTTTCTCCGTCAGGGGATTTCCTGTTAGGAATTAAAAATGTAAAATAAAATGCCTTTAAATGTTTATATATTCAGACTTTCCAGTTTCCACTTCTTCACATACTTCAGTTTTTTATATAAATGTGTTTCTCCAGCTTTATATATTTCCTTTATATTCCCACCTCACAGATTTACACCTGTGAGGTGACGATTCTGTGGGTAAAAGAGAAGAACTCACTCACACAGATTTACAGATTTGTGAACAATATTTGAGAGAAATATGTCTTTTGTGTAGATAGAAAAAGTCTTAGATCTTTGAGTTCCGCTCATGAAAAATGGGGCAAAACAAAAGTGTTGTGTTTTTAATTGTGTTCAGTGTAAAAATATAAATATAAATATATCAGACAGAAGAGAAATGGAGCCGTGTGAAAGCTGAACGTACTCGACAGGTCCAAGTGCTGCAGGTTCTCCAGGCCTCTTTTCATGACTCTGATGGGTGTCGTGAGTCTCCGCAGGCCTTCATCTGACATACAGTTTTCTCCCAAGAACAACTTCACAAGCCTTCAGTCAGAAACACAGAACCCAGGGTTCATTATTCTTTCATTTATATTTTATATATATATACACAGTAAGGAAAATAAGTATTTGAACACCCTGCTATTTTGCAAGTTCTTCCACTTAGAAATCATGGAGGGTCTGAAATTGTCATCGTAGGTGCATGTCCACTGTGAGAGACATAATCTAAAAAAAAAATCCAGAAATCACAATATATGATTTTTAAACTATTTATTTGTATGATACAGCTGCAAATAAGTATTTGAACACCTGAGAAAGTCAATGTTAATATTTGGTACCGGAGCCTTTGTTTGCAATTACAGAGGTCAAACGTTTCCTGTAGTTTTTCACCAGGTTTGCACACACTGCAGGAGGGATTTTGGCCCACTCCTCCACACAGATCTTCTCTAGATCAGTCAGGTTTCTGGCCTGTCGCTGAGAAACACGGAGTTTAAGCTCCCTCCAAAGATTCTCTATTGGGTTTAGGTCTGGAGACTGGCTAGGCCACGCCAGAACCTTGATATGCTTCTTACAGAGCCACTCCTTGGTTATCCTGGCTGTGTGCTTCGGGTCATTGTCATGTTGGAAGACCCAGCCTCGACCCATCTTCAATGCTCTAACTGAGGGAAGGAGGTTGTTCCCCAAAATCTCGCAATACATGGCCCCGGTCATCCTCTCCTTAATACAGTGCAGTCGCCCTGTCTCATGTGCAGAAAAACACCCCCAAAGCATGATGCTACCACCCCCATGCTTCACAGTAGGAATGGTGTTCTTGGGATGGTACTCATCATTCTTCTTCCTCCAAACACGTTTAGTGGAATTATGACCCAAAACTTCTATTATGTGCTGGTTTAAGCAGGGGAACCTTCCGTGCCATGCGTGATTTCAAACCATGACGTCTTAGTGTATTACCAACAGTAACCTTGGAAACGGTGGTCCCAGCTCTTTTCAGGTCATTGACCAGCTCCTCCCGTGTAGTTCTGAGCTGATTTCTCACCTTCCTTAGGATCATTGAGACCCCACGAGGTGAGATCTTGCATGGAGCCCCAGTCCGAGGGAGATTGAGAGTCATGTTTAGCTTCTTCCATTTTCTAATGATTGCTCCAACAGTGGACCTTTTTTCACCAAGCTGCTTGGCAATTTCCCCGTAGCCCTTTCCAGCCTTGTGGAGGTGTACAATTTTGTCTCTAGTGTCTCTGGACAGCTCTTTGGTCTTGGCCATGTTAGTAGTTGGATTCTTACTGATTGTATGGGGTGGACAGGTGTCTTTATGCAGCTAACGACCTCAAACAGGTGCATCTAATTTAGGATAATAAATGTAGTGGAGGTGGAGATTTTAAAGGCAGACTAACAGGTCTTTGAGGATCAGAATTCTAGCTGATAGACAGGTGTTCAAATACTTATTTGCAGCTGTATCATACAAATAAATAGTTTAAAAATCATACATTGTGATTTCTGGATTTTTTTTTTAGATCATGTCTCTCACAGTGGACATGCACCTACGATGACAATTTCAGACCCCTCCATGATTTCTAAGTGGGAGAACTTGCAAAATAGCAGAGTGTTCAAATACTTATTTTACTCACTGTATATATATATTTTAGAACTCACCTGGAACAAGCCTCTGAGGTCAGATGATGGAAAAAGTCATGGCTGTCCCCTAACCTGCATCCGTGAAGATCCAGAGTTTCTAAGCACCGAAACACACGAATCTCTTCGCTCCTTTCTGAAAGCAGGAGCGACCTGAAAGCACGAGGAGGACACCAGGTTCAGAGCTGAGAAACAAATCAAATCTTACCAGAATCTTGTTTTGTTTGTTTTTTTGCTTGTTCGTTTCTGACCTTTCCCTCAAACACAGCGACTTCAACACAAGTTCTCCATAGGCTTCGCTGAAGACCTGTAACCCCCTCGCAGAGGTAGAAGGTTCTACAAATTTCTGTTTTGCCTCTGCTGCTGTGAACAACCTGTCGGCCATTTGTTCGGGGAAACCGATCAGGGAGTCGACGTGCTCAATATTATCGGCGATGAACAGCAGCGATATATTGAGCAGTGATTTGGCCGTGTAGCGCAGACTCCCTTCCCCATTGTACGTGAAAACAAAGTGATCGTTTCTCTTTCTGCATCCGGTAGGAGGGAAACAGTCGACGTGGAGTCGGACCGAAAAATCTTTATCGAATAATTTATACGATGGTTTAGGCCTGGAGTGCTGAGGCACAATTCCTGCAGTGTTTACAAAACGAAGTTCTCCTTTTTCTCGAACGTACACACTGCCGTGATCGTCTTTATGTTCATATGACCCTACTGAATACATTATATTTTAAACACAGCGACTCTTATTAAACACTTATTACTTATCCAAACAGCACAATTATTATTATTATTATTACTACTACTACTACAGAATACACGGGAACCAAAGAGTTTGTCCCGCTTGTTTCCAGGGAACTACGTTCACCGTAACACGTCGTATAAAACTCCGTTTGTAAAAAATTTTAAAATATAAACAATCTGCTCGCTTCCCGTAACCAATAAAGCAGATAAATCTATTCCGGAACAATCTAAATTACCGAAACACGTACACACTAACAAATAAACACTTTATCAAAACGAAATGGGTGCATTTGGGTAAATAAACCGAAACGCGCTGCCTCACGACTCTCCTACAGGCGCTAACAAGGATTTCACCAGATGGATTATGGGAAATGTAGTTTTTTTTCGTCACACACAATAAACGCCAAACAGTGAATATTGTTTAAAGAGTATCTGAATAAACTTTTTGACATGACCTAGAAATAAAGTACAGAATATACATCGATACTTCTGGGGTTTATAACTATATGTAGTCGTATGTTTATTTTATATATTTTTTAATCAACGTTTGAAGAATTTACTTCCGGACTCTTTGTGACGTCATGTGATTGCGGAAGTAGGATCCGGGTTTGTTGTGATGTTGGAGGCAGGATTTGAGCTCTGCAGCAGGAGATAAACCCGGGGTGAGTCTGACACCAGGAGGGAAAGTAATACTCACAGTTTATATGCAATACAAATCATTTATCTTAAATAATATAGTTGTGATCGACGCATGTTTGTGACGTCATCAGCTGAGCGCTGGTCTGTTTTTATTTGCAGGTCATGGCGAAGACTGAGGGGTTTCATCTGGACTTTCAAGGTCGGTTTCTTTCTTTATTCACTTCAGATCCTACTGCACATTTAGTGAAACGTTTTCCTGTTTTAATCGACTAATTAATAAAAAAAAATCCACTTGAACGTCTCGAATCTTTATCTGTAAACCAAACACCATCTTTAACTGCGTCCAAAAATATGTTTAAGAATAAAATGTATTATTTTACCCCAATTTCTACTTCTTTAATGCCTGGGTTTTATCTGCGGTAACTCCATTACCCACAATGCCATTGACTTAAAGACGTCTCTGTCTCACTCGCCTCTCACTTTTTTCTCACTATGCCTCTCACTTTGTCTCTCACTTTGTCTCACTCTGTCTCTCACGTTGTCTCACTCTGTCTCTCACTTTGTCTCACTCTGTCTCTCACTTTGTCTCACTCTGTCTCTCTATATCCCTCTCACTCAAATCCTTACGCTCGCCCATTTTTCCTGCTTCTAACATCATCTTTGAGGAGAAAATGTTCACCTGCTGCCTGATAAATAAATCCACCCACTAACAGGAGCCATGATGAAGATCATCAGTGTTCTTCACTTCACCACTCAGAATGTTATACTGTTATAATGTTATACCTGTGTGGTGTATATTGTACACTTTGTGACTGGGGTAAAAGTAGGGGGTTTTAGTGGTGTGTAAATGAGCATCATCAGAAATTTGTGTGAAAAAAATTTTTCTCAGTAAAAGAGAGAAGAAGAAAAACATCTCTTTTTCCAGAAGACATGATTCATTTTCTAGTTTCACTTTTTTTTTAGATGTATGAGAGAAGTAAATTTTTTCAAACCTGGCAACCCGAATCCTGGTTTGACTGATGCTGCAGGAATTGTGTCTGGCCTGAGTCTGGCCTGAGTCTGGCCTGAGTCTGGCCTGAGTCTGGCCTGAGTCTGGCCTGAGTCTGGCCTGAGTCTGGCCGGCGGTCATTGTGCAGTACCCTGTGTGAGGGTGTTGAACTTCTTAAAGATCAATGCGATGATGATTTTAACAAGGAATTATTGAATTCCTATCAAGTTTCAGAAGTTTCAAGTTTGTGATTTCTCCTGCATTTAGATTTTAATGGTGATGATGATGGTGTAAGAGACAGGAGCGATGGAGCCACCACAGTCAATATCGATGACCTGGGTTCCAGGAAATCTCCGTCACAGCGGCGAGGAGCAGGACTCGAGGACGAGCTGCTGGACGCTGATGATCGCACCGAGGTCAGGAAATGAGCCGCTTTCAGACAGATTTATAACACAGATGGTATTTACTCTCTTATTCACACTCTTTATACTTGTAGCAGCTCCTCAGCAGTGAGAGGAAAAGTGCTGCGTTCTGGACTCTGGAGTTTTATCAGGCTTTCTTCAACGTGGACACGCATCAGGTACGAGCTCAGCATGGAGATCTTCAGGGTGTCTTCCTGTGAGCTTCACTGAGAACCTGTCTGTCTCTCTCTCTCTCTCTCTCTCTCTCTCTCTGACTGTCTGTCCCTCTCTTTCTGTCTGTCTGTCTCTGTCTGCCTCTCTCTCTCTCTCTCTCTCTCTCTCTCTCTCTCGCTCTCTCTCTCGCTCTGACTGTCTGTCCCTCTCTTTCTGTTTCTCTGTCTGTCTGCCTCTCTCTCTCTCTCTCTCTCTCTCTCTCTCTCTCTCTCACTGTCTGTCTCTCTTTTTTTGTTTGTCTGTCTGTCTGCCTCTCTCTCTCTCTCTCTCTCTCTCTCTCTCTCTCTCTCTCTCGCTCTGACTGTCTGTCCCTCGCTTTCTGTTTGTCTGTCTGTCTGCCTCTCTCTCTCTCTCTCTCTCTCTCTCTCTCTCTCTCTCTCTCTCTCTCTCTTTCTATCTCACTGTCTGTCCCTCTCTTTCTGTTTATCTGTCTGTCTGCCTCTCTCTCTCTCTCTCTCTCTCTCCCTCTCTGACTGTCTGTCCCTCTCTTTCTGTTTGTCTGTCTGCCTCTCTCTCTCTCTCTCTCTCTCTCTCTCTCTCTCTCTCTCTCTGACTGTCTGTCCCTCTCTTTCTGTCTGTCTGTCTCTGTCTGCCTCTCTCTCTCTCTCTCTCTCTCTCTCTCTCTCTCTCTCTCTCTCTCTCTCTCTCTCTCGCTCTGACTGTCTGTCCCTCTCTTTCTGTTTGTCTGTCTGTCTGTCTGCCTCTCTCTCTCTCTCTCTCTCTCTCTCTCTCTCTCTGTCACTGTCTGTCTCTCTCTTTCTGTTTGTCTGTCTGTCTGTTTGCCTCCCTCTCTCTCTCTCTCTCTCTCTCTCTCTCTCTCTCTCTCTCTCTCTCTCTCTCTCTGACTGTCTGTCCCTCTCTTTCTGTTTGTCTGTCTGTCTATCTGTCTGCCTCTCTCTCTCTTTCTCTCTTTTTTTTCTCTCTCTCACTCTCACACACACACACACACACACACACACACACACACACACACACACACACACACGTACACACACACACACACTGAATGTGTTTACATGTATTTATTTGTTTTTGTTTATTTTCAGGTGATGGGAAGAATTATCAGCTCGGTGTTGCCGTGGCGTGGAAAAAACTTTGTTCGCCTTCACATTAGGAACAACCCCGACCTCTATGGTCTGTCTGTCTGTCTGTCTCATATTATGGTGTCTCTGTCTGTGGTGTGGTGATCAGGGGTGCACATATTTTGGCCCTGTAATGGACTGTGGTAAGTTCTGAACTGGTTGTTCTGCAGGACCGTTTTGGATCTGCACCACACTGGTGTTCGCCATCGGTGTGAGCGGGAACATGTCCAGCTTCCTCGTCAACCATGGACAGGCCAAGTACAAATACGTCCCCGAGTTTTGGAAAGGTGAGGAGGATGAGAAGGAGGATGAGGAGGAGGAGGATGATGATGATGATGTGGTTGTTATTGTTGTCTTTTATATATATTTGTGTGTGTGTGTGTGTGTGTTGTCAGTAACGATGGCTGCTACAGCGATCTACAGCTACGCTTGGCTCGTTCCTCTGGTGCTGTGGGGCTTTCTAACTTGGAGAAGCAGGAAGATCTCCAGCACCACATACTACTCCTTCCTGGAGATCGTGTGTGTTTATGGCTACTCGCTCTCCATCTACATACCTGCTGTGGTGAGATACAACCACTTCTTTCTCTTCTTCTTCTCCTTCATCCTCTTCCTATATAATATATGTTCTGTATATATATATTGTGTGTGTGTGTGTGTGTGTGTGTGTGTGTGTGTAGGTGCTGTGGGTGATACCGAGTGAGGTTCTCAGGTGGAGCTCCATCGTGGTGGCTCTGTGTTTGTCCTGCTCGGTTCTGGTGCTGACCTTCTGGCCAGTGGTGAGAGGAGACAGACCTCGTATCGTCCTCACCGTTCTCTCCTCCATCATCATACTGCACTCTTTACTGACCATCGGCTGCAAGGTCAGACTTCACACCTCACATCATACACACACACACACACACACACACACACACACAGAGTTTGTGGAAACAGTGACCGTATCTGAAACACACACCTGTAAGTATCTCATCTTTGTTATTATCTCATTAATATGAAATCATATTGTAATATTATATATTTGTTTATTTTTCTGGTTTTCTTATTATTATCTCATGAATTCAGTCTCACATCCTTTCCTTCTCTTTCTGTTTTTTTTTACCCCCCCCCCCCCCCCCTCATCTTTATTCAGGCGTATTTTTTCAGCACTTATGATGAACAGAATCCTGGAAAAAATTCTGCAGTAGAAACGAGCGCCCCCCAGAGTTTAACTGCCGCAAAGACACACTGATGTCCTTTAGCAGAGGTATATACACACACACACACACACACACACACACACACACACACACACACACACACACACACACATTAGACAGCTGTATACACACCAGACACGGGAAGTAATGAAGTACAAATACTTTGTTACTGTATTTAAGTAGATTTTTCTAGTATCAGTTTTTTACTTCACTATTTATTTTTCAAACACGTTTTACTTTTACTTAATGCAGTTTTACACAAATATCTGTACTTTTTACTTCTTACTTTTTCGAAACAGGCTCATGATTTTAGTTTTATTCTGTTAATTTGGTGAAATTTTATTTTCACTGCCCACTGATTTCATCACATCAACCTGCTTCCTGTCATTGTGCTGCTTTTTCAATCCACTGGTGGATCATTTCCTTTCACACACAACAGACGTAGACTAGTTTCTGAAGCTCACAGTGAGCAGGCAGAAGGCAGTAAGAAGTCTGGGGTTAACGTGGATGAGACAGAGGGAGTCAGTGATGAGAACATGAGTGAGATCAGAGACAATCCTGATCACCTGATCATCATCATCTTCTCTCTGCTTGTGTTCTACATGGTGGATCTTCAGCCTGAATACATT
>NC_139581.1:1225617-1228117 GCF_946808225.1 Silurus aristotelis
CGCAAACATTTTTTTCATGTTCTTTGTAATAAGAATATTAATATGTTAGTATAGAATGATAATGTTATAAAATAAAAAAAAACATGAGCTACAAAGTGAATTTCTTTTCTTTATTTTATGCTCATAAAATTTTGAAACAAGGTCAAGGTCACAACAAGGTCAGAGATTTAGTTTTTCTTCCATAGTTGATGTGTATGTTAAGGTTATTTGAGAAGTTTGTCAGAAGAAAGATTTATTGTGCTTATAATATAATTATTACAAATGTAATGATTTTAAAGTTAATGAAAGACTATAAGTAATGAGGCTCAGGATTAAGTTCAGCTGCAGGGTTTCATCTGAGTTTAGAGTTTAATTTACTGTTTGTTTGTTTTTTTATTGAAAGAATGTGAATTTAATGAAATAATAATAATACATTAATCTGGATCCCAGGAAAGACTTAGAGACAGTAAAATCAGCTGAGGGATATAAATGATGTTATCATGGCTCATCACTTTCCCTGCTGCTCTTCAGGAACATGCGAACATCAGTAATGAAGTTACTGAAGCACCAAAAAGTTTTCTAATTACCACAAAGCAGAAAAATGGTGTCACTGGAAACCGTGTGCTGGAGGCGTGTCCTGATTAATGGTTATTCTAACCTGGGCCTAAAGTTACACTTGAGCTGCTTCTCAAACCACCGAGCTTCAGCTCACGCCGCAACACAGAGGATGCGTGAAACACCTCGTCTCCGTCACGTCTTCAGATTCTTCAGATTAACTAAAACGTTTAATGATGGTTTGATCGATACCTGTTACGATAATGTCTAGAAAAGTAACTGTACACGACTCGCAGAAACTGGTGGAGCAATACCGCTCGGAGCGAGACGAGGCCCTTCAACGCGAGAATGCCCTCAAGGAGAAACTGAGACAATACGAATCGAGGACAAAGTCGACCGAGACCATCAAACAGAAACTCAAAACCCTGACGTCGGACAACAAAGAGCTCAGGAAGCAGGTGAAAGCGCTGAGGACGGAGATCGGCTTGGAGTCGAGCCCGAACTTTCACGGCAAAACTACGAGGGACGTCATCAACGAACTGCAGGAGAAAGAGCGAGAGTGCAGTGCGCTGGCGGAAAAAGCTGGAAAGTTGAACCTGACCATCGATGAGCTGTCGTCCGAGCTGGCCAACGTGATCACCTCCAAAACTCTGCTGGAGGAAAAAGTCCAGTCACTTCAGCTTAACCTCAAGGACATGACCAACAACCAGCGCCGCCTGCTGAAGTTATGGGAGGATAAAAAAACTCAGCGTGAGCCGATCCTCCTGCCCGCCATCAATCAGAGAACCGCACACAAACCCCTCATCCAGAAAGCCATCCAGACCGACATGTCCATTAGCTCCACACAAATCCTTCCTGCCAATGTCTTTGAAACCAGACTGAGATGGGAACCGGAGAAGAGCAGGAACCTGGACAGAGAAACATCACGTTACCCAACAGCACTCATGCAAAATAAGACAACGAGGCATCACTGATATTCAACTGGAAATGAACGATGACTTTTTTTTGTCCATTTACTGTAACAGGTCCCATTCCTGTGTTACGCATTTCTATAAGTTGGACTTTGAAACACCAAAAATCTCGTCTCACATCCAGGCACCGTCCCAACGCATCATACCCTAAATATACACCGCTACATTTTACTGCCGCGCAAACATACAAATATTATTACAATTTTGTCGACTCAGCATCGTAACTCGGGGACTTCCTGTTTATCTGTTTTCCTCCTACGCAGACGTTTTTACTCAGACGTGTGAATTTGTTTATGAGCATAAAAGACATTTCAGGTTTCTGTCAGTTTGTTATATTTTAGTTAGAAATGATCTGTAAAATGATGTGTGACATGAACGTGGAATTTTGTTTGTTAAACTAAAAAATAAATGAAAATCAACTCATTCGTTTATCCACTTATTTATGTGTTAAATGTATTGATTCAGTACTGAAGTCCAAAAAGACCTCGCAATATAATCTTTTCTTTTTGTTTTGTTTTCTCGTGACTTCATTTCTCACAACTTTATTTTCTCGTGATCTCGACTTGTATCTCTGATGCTGCATCCAGAACATGTTCTAATGTGGAATCCATGTGAAAAGTCGTGATCACGAGGAAATGACAGAAACAGAAAAAATAATATAAAGCATGTCCTTTATCACGTCTGTAGGGAAAAGACGCCGGTTGGTGTTTTAGTGAATGTTTATGAGCAGGCGGTGTTTTAGTTGGTGTTTATGAGCGGGCGGTGTTTTAGTGAGTGTTTTTGAGCAGGCGGTGTTTTAGTGAGTGTTTTTTAACAGGCGGTGTTTCAGTGAGTGTTTATGAGCGGGCGGTGTTTTAGTGAGTGTTTATAAGCGGGCGGTGTTTTAGTGAGTGTTTTTGAGCGGGCGGTGTTTTAGTGAGTGTTTTTGAGCAGGCGGTGTTTTAGTGAGTGTTTTTGAGCGGGCGGTGTTTTAGTGAGTGTTTTTTAACAGGCGG
>NC_139581.1:1233117-1265617 GCF_946808225.1 Silurus aristotelis
CACCCTTTTTTTCCCGCTTCTCTATTAGTCACTAGTAATAAACGTGAAATAGGTAAATGAGGTTTTTTATTTTTAGCAGAGGAGCTGAGAGAAAAGGGCTGTGATTGGTGGGTTGCCATGTCAATCAAAATTAAAGTGGGCATAGCCCTGATATCTGTAATGAAATATTGAGATCTGGGTTATTGGACTGTATTTGTTGAAGCATTAAAGGTTATGGTGTGTGTGTGTGTGTGTGTGTGTGTGTGTGTGTGTGTGTGTGTGTGTGTGTGTGTGTGTGTGTGTGTGTGTGTGTGTGTGTGTGTGTGTGTGTGTGTGTGTGTGTGTGTGTGTGTTACAGCAATACAAGTACATGTGCTTTAAAGGCTCTGCGTGGGGGCTCCTGAAGTGCAGCGCTGTTCAGTCTTTATATTTCGTCAGGAACTACGTCATCCTCTACTTCCTGTTGGGTGAGTAACGAGGAGGAAAAACGATTTAAACATGAAAAAAAACCAAAAAGAAATAATAATTTTTTTGTTGTAGGACACGTCCCCAGAACATGGATCTCCAACATCCTGAACCTGCGTGTAGACAGGTTTGATTTTAAACTCCAATTTTCGTGTCATTGTGATGTTATTTTCTGTGGGCGTGTCTGTGGATGTGTTTGTGGGTGTGGCCTGTCTGGAATATGATTAATTTCCTGTTTCCTCTGTCCTGTTACAGTTCTGTTCACTCTCTGGACTCGTTTGGAGGATTGTGTGATGTTTCTTTGGTCTATCAGCTGTGGATCAGTGGAACATTCCTGCTGCTCACCTGGAACCTCAACGTGCTTCTCTTCAGGATCTACGTCACTGAGGTGCACCACCGGGCCCAGAGCTCGCGTCCCAATTTAGCGATTTCAATTAGTTTTTGTCCAGTTTTTGGTCATTGGTTTAAATTTTAGTGAATTTGTTTTAGTCCAATTAAAAAAATGTAAATGAAAATTACCAAAAACTAAATCTAAGCCAAATAATAACAAAGTTGATTTAAACAAATGCAGATGTCTAATTATTTGTCTTAGATTTAGTCCAGTTTCTGGTAATCTGAATTAGTTTTAGTACAAATTTTGTCATTAATATTATCTTGATTAGATTTAGATTAACTTTTAGATTTTAACTTTTTTAAATAATTTAGATTCGGTTTAGTACAAATCTGACCAGAAGGTCATGTTTAAATCTTAGCTGCCACTGCTGGGCCCCTGAGTAAGGCCCCTGACCCCTCACCTGCTCAGGTGTATAAATGAGAGAAGTGTGGGTTGCTCTGGATCAGGGCTTCTGCCAAACGCCGTAAATGTAAATTGGAATAGTTTTAGCCAAAATGCAGTTTATTCAGCATGCAGTTCTTTTGTTCACTTTATTTAATTAAATGTTATTTGTTTAATTGATTTTAACGATTTATTTCTGTTCATTTGATTGTTTTAGCTGCATTTTAACAATTTTGACTGCTTTTCCTTTTTGTATAAATTTGTTAATAATTTGATTGTCAAAATAACCCGGTGTTCACTTCAGTTTCTGAGCTTTTTTTTTTCTTCTCAGGTTTTAGTTACTTGTTATTTTTATTTATTAAAAACTAAAACTGAAAACATTGTAAGTAAAAGCGGGTTTTAGCTGCTGCTTCAATCACAGACCAAAGAGACATCTAATCGTATTTATTGTATTATTATAAATGCTAGCGTATGTCCAAGTCACTGAGAGAAAAATGTGTCTAGTTGATTTTTTTAATAATTTTTTTTTTATGAATTAGTTTTGTGTTGAATTTGCGCCGCTGTGCAGCCCTACAGGTTTTCGGTGCAGTCGTCTTTTGCTGAGGATGCAGAAGAATGTCTTCCTAAAGTCCTGACTGAAAAGAACTCCCTGGTCCTGAAGGTACGCCTCGTCGCTATGCCGACCACCTTGTCTTTAATTTGATTAGTTTTAATAATCGGAGGTGCTGATTTTTATATAGATTTTTGGATTTTGTGGTGTTTAGTTCCTGGCGCTGCAGGACTTGGCGTTACTTTCCCAGAATTCTCCTTCACGCAGACAGGAAGTCTTCAGCCTCAGTCAGCCAGGTAACTTCTAAACTTCTAATAACTGACTATTAGCATAATTAGGGTGGGGTTTCGTTAGACATACTTGTTTTGTCATAACAACACAATGTCACAGTTGAAATTGCTAACGTAGCCGAAGTAAATAACGTAACCGCCAATCCGAGTGTAAGTGTCCTGCTAACGACAGTGTACCACCGCCAACCTGAGTATATGTAGATGTTGATGCTAGGTGTAAGTAAATCGATATAACGGGCGCTCGGAGCAGTTTCTCAGGAAGAAACCTTGACATCTGAGGTAAACGTTGACGTTCTGGTTAATTCTACACTATTTTCGTGTGTTAGCAATGTTTACTAGCCGGATTGTTCATACTTCCATCAGCTAGCTTATGAACAGGGTTTGAATTATTATAATCGCCTGTGTGTGTGTGTGTAGGTGGTCACCCTCATAACTGGAACGCTATCAGTAAGGAGTGTGTGTCAATGCTAAACGAATTAACGCAGCGGCTCGTGGCTCATCACGATGCTGTGGCGTCTAACGGCAGAGCCAAACCTCCATCTGAGAGAAGTGACTCTGGATCCGTGTCCTCATCCAGCTCGGGTAACACACACACACACACACACACACACATACACACAAATGTAGTTCATGTTCTGTTATCCTAGCAAGGATTGTGACGTTATTCGTGTTAACCATGTTAGCCCTGCTAGCGTTTAAATACAATGCTAGCAATGACAATTCTGTCTGCTGTCGTAATGCTAAGTATGTAAGCCATGTCATTTTATTTGCGTTCTTTTTGTTAGCTAGATGCTAACATGTTTTTATCTATGTTAGCTATTAGGCTTATTAGTTAATCAGATGTTGTGCTAGCTACATAGCTAGCTATGTTAGTTTATTTTCTATGTCAATTTTCTCAGTTGTTACCGACGTGTTTAGTTGCTAACGTAGCTATTTCAGTCCTTTTCCTAACTAAGTTTTGTTAGTTATGTAAGCTCTGATTTGATCAATGCTAGCTGATGGCGGTGGAGTTTTCGGCACAGTGATGTCTGGGGCAGAGGAGGTTCTTCAGACTCCTCACCGCAGCGATCTGATCCGGACTCCCGGCTCGGTGTTCGGTTCCGCAGTGAGGACCGTAAACTCGCCCATGACCGCCCCCTTCACCCCCGACCTCCCTGTCTCCTTCTCCAGCCCTGGTCTCAGACCCCTGTTCAGCCCTCACGTGGGCCAGAGACCCTGGTTGGGCTCAGTCCAGAGTCCTCACGTGACCCGGAGGAACCCAAAACTGTGGAGCACGTCCCCCGGTGAGGCCTCACGTCATTTCCTATATGGTGATTGGTTAAGAATTCACCCACACTTATGTAATGTAACACATGGTGTTCTGATGTCAGACTCTCGGACCAATGGGAGCTCACCGCCGTCTCCTGGTCCCGCACCCCAACCTGCAGGTGAACCCAAACCCAGCTTTCTGTCCCAGTGGCTCCAGAACAGGAAGGAGCAGGTGCTGAGAAACACACATTTACACACACACACACACACACACACACACACAAACACATACATACACACACACCCACAGAAACACATACATAGGCACAAATACACACACACACACACACACTCACACACACGTACATACGGAAAGATATATACAGAAATACACACACACAGGAGCCATGAACAGGAGAAATTCTGGTGCACTACATGTACACAGTGGGAAAGTGGGCGGAGTTAAGCGGTAATTATTACTGACCTAGTGAAAGAAAGCTAACCTAGCAAGTGATGATAAATTAGTGAGAGGATGCTAATATACAGAACGAACTATGAGCGATCGTTAACCTATAAACAGAAGATAAAGTAGTTTGGTACTAATCTAGTGTGAGATCACTAATGCGATGAGATGTTAACTCTAAAAGATCAGTGTATTCAGATGCTAACCTGAAGACAAAACGCTAACCTAGCGAGTGAGGCTAATTTAGCCAGAAATGCTAACCTAGCGAGAGACGCTAGCGCCCTGAGTGTAGCTGCAGTGTGACTGGAACAGTATGTTGCTTAATTATGGCGTCTGATGCAGAAAGCCGTCAATCAGACTAGCTAATTAGAATATTAGGCCACACCCACCAGGACATTCAACACATTTGATTCATCAGAAGTCTGACTCCTGTTTTTAAATTTTTTTATATTGATAGATATTTTTGTGTATGATTTGTGTGTGTTGATGCTGTTTTTTTTTCTCCTGCTCTACACTGCTGTGTTCAGGTTAAAGGTTTCTTCGCAAAACGTGTGCTGGTTGTGTATTTGTTTAATAAGGTAAGGAGGTCACGTGTGAACCACGTTAGCATGCTGCATGTGTGAAAAGGTGACTGGGGACGAACCTTTTAAAATAACACTTAGCCTTTACACTAATCCTTTGACCTTTCTGACTCGCAGCAGAAACTCACGCTAGCTATGTATTACAGTTAGCTGACGTTAAACACGCGCTAGCTACAAAACGACCGCCGCGACTCCTCAGACGTCTTTTCTTCTTTATCATGACCAAACTGAAGCTAAATTTGACAGAAGTGTAGGAGAGCTCTCCGACGCCCCCTGGTGTCCTGGGTGATATCGGGGAAGAAACCCGCAGCACACAGCGAGACGTGTGTACGTTCTTCGCTTTAATCGAGAAGATGAATAAGTGTGTAATCAGTCAGAGAGAACTAGAGACGTTAGTGTTGTATACGCTCCTGTATTCAGGGTCTGGACTCTACATTCCTCACTACATAAGGAAACAGGACTAATGCTAAGAACAGGAAGTCACGTGTAGTGCGTGTAACACGTGCTCACTCTGTACAGGCCTTACAGATGTTACACACGCATCAAGGGGTCATGTGATCAGAGATTTATCAGGACGGATTTAAGATCGTTTAAGCGTACGTTCTTCAGCTGCAGCTCTTTCGGGGTCATTCAAAGTAGTAAAGTGTAGTAATAATATATAATAATAATAATGCAATTAATAAGAATATTAATAATAATAATAATAATATAAATAATAATAATAATAATAGTACAACAAAACTTAAAAAAACAAATAATAATAAAAAGTAATTACAGTCATTATTAAATTGATAATACTAGTACTAATAATATAAATATATAATCATATGTAATAATAATACTACTGTGTGTGTGTGTTTGTGTGTGTGTGTGTGTATATATATATATATAATATAGTTAATAATAATTATAATCATAAAAAGGTTTATAATACTGCTTTTAATAAAAAAAGTACAGCTAAAAGCAATAATGGTAATTTAAATAAAAAAATTAATAAGAATGAATAAATTAATAATAATAATAATTATAATAATAATCATAGCAATGATAAGACTACTGATGATTATAATAATAATAATAATGTTTAAATAAATAATAATTAAAGCAATATGTAAATACATAAAAAACCACTTAATGTTTGTGATCTATTTCCAAGGGGTGGAGTGTGTGTGTGTGGGTGTGTGGGTGTGGGTGTGTGGGTGTGGGGGTGTGGGTGTGGGTGTGTGTGGGTGTGTGCGTGTGGGTGTGTTTTTCCTGATTGTCTCCTCACGATTGTCTTGTGTGTTTCAGAAATATTCCATTTAAGCGTTAAAACTGATATTTAAAGGGGAGGTCTGTAATTTTCTGGTCTTGAAAAAGCATCATATCCAAGATACTTTTTTATTTGTCATGAGCAGCGTTGTGCTACTAAGAAATAGTTACAGTTACTCGTTACTTCATCTAAAATGTAACTCTTTTACTGTGTTGATTATTTACACCATAAAGTAATGCGTTACTGTTAAAAGTAACTTTTTAGTTCCTTTTTTAAAGAATCTTCTTTAATGTTCTCATTAATGCTCTTTTATGTGTTATAATCTACACAAACACAAAACTGACTTAAACACAGAGTCATTTTTAAACACTATTATATTAAAGTCAGAGCAGCACACACTGAATATATCACAAGGATTTCTGACATAAACAACAAAACAAGCTGAATAATAGATTCACAATCAAACACTAAAGTGGCTTCTGCTGTTGTGTTGAGCTCTTAAACATGTTCCTTTCACAGCTGAAGTATGAGAACACAACACCGGGTTAGCGCATAGCTTCTAGCTCCTCAGGCATGGAGGTCCTGGAGGAGCTTCAACAGATTGGAGTTGCTGTTTATCGCAGTAGATACGAGCTTCGAACCAGAAACACACAACTTACATTTGACTAAAAAGTTTTTGTCTTTATGCTCAACTAAAGTGTAATAATGATCATATTTCCACTTTGAGAAACTCGTCTTGCTCTCGCCTCGACTCGCCATTACTGCTGCACAGACCTGAATAAACAGAGACACGCCCACAGTGCGTCTTCTTCCTGTTTACAGTGGTTCATCCACCAATCCTACAATGTGTCTCTGCTGTAAGCAGGTCAGACTGTTAGACTGTAGTCTACACTTCAGCCCAAATTCATTCATTTAATAAAGTAACAGGTAACGAACCACACGCTAACAGAGTTTATTTAAAAACTAACGCGTTACAGTATTAATTACTGTCAGAAGTAACTACGTTACAGTAATGCGTTACTGCCCAACACTGGTGGTGATGATCCTGGCTGGTGTTTATTATTATTTTTATTCTAAACTTTTTGAGATTGTTCTGGGTCTGAAATTAGCTCCGCCCACTGAGGAGGCAGAGGCCAATGAAGATTTACAGACTGCTCCTTTAATTATGTGGGTTAGAGATCATATGTTAATCACTGTTCATTATTTATGAATGTTTTTGTGTTCATTTTTTGGTAAACAGCTGCCTGAAGCGTCGAGTCAGGCCCTGTTTGCTGACAGCCAGGCGCACATCTGGGCTCTGGAAGGTGGGATATTTCTACTCAAGTCATGTTGTGTGGGTGTGGTCTGTTTGTGGGCGTGGTCTGATGTTTTTAATTGATTTTGGTGGTAATGTAAGCGTACGGGGTTTTATGGTGTTTGTGGTGTTGATGATGATGATTATGATGGTTAATTTTACAGGATTGTCTCATCTGGTTTCCGTGTCGTTCTCTGAGGATAAGTACGGAGTAGTGCAGACTACATTACCCAGCATTCTCTGCTGCATGCTCTCTCTGCAGGAGGTAACAACACACAGAAATAAGATGTTAGCATTTGCATTAGCATGATTACTGTTAGTTAGCAGCATTTCTGATGTTTTCAGGCTGTGGATCGTCACTTCAAGCTCCCTCACGCCTCCAGCAAACCACCAAAGACCTGGAGCAGTGTGGGCGACGCCACGTATAAAACCCTGCGCTTTGCTCTGAGAGCATCGCTGAAGACCTCCATCTACAGAATCACCTCCACCTTCAGAGAGCACTTACAGTAAACACCTCGCATCATCTCCACCATCACGTCCACCTTCACTAAACACCTCGCATCATCTCCACCATCACGTCCACCTTCACTAAACACCTCGCATCATCTCCACCATCACGTCCACCTTCACTAAACACCTCGCATCATCTCCACCATCACGTCCACCTTCACTAAACACCTCGCATCATCTCCACCATCACGTCCACCTTCACTAAACACCTCCCATCATCTTCACCATCACGTCCACCTTCACTAAACACCTCCCATCATCTCCACCATCACGTCCACCTTCACTAAACACCTCCCATCATCTCCACCATCACGTCCACCTTCACTAAACACCTCCCATCATCTCCACCATCACGTCCACCTTCACTAAACACCTCCCATCATCTCCACCATCACGTCCACCTTCACTAAACACCCCCCATCATCTCCACCATCACGTCCACCTTCACTAAACACCTCCCATCATCTCCACCATCACGTCCACCTTCACTAAACACCTCCCATCATCTCCACCATCACGTCCACCTTCACTAAACACCTCGCATCATCTCCACCATCACGTCCACCTTCACTAAACACCTCCCATCATCTCCACCATCACGTCCACCTTCACTAAACACCTCCCATCATCTCCACCTTCACTAAACACCTCCCATCATCTCCACCATCACGTCCACCTTCATTAAACACCTCCCATCATCTCCACCATCACGTCCACCTTCACTAAACACCTCCCATCATCTCCACCTTCACTAAACACCTCCCATCACCTCCACCATCCAGTCCACCTTCACTAAACACCTCCCATCATCTCCACCTTCACTAAACACCTCCCATCATCTCCACCATCACGTCCACCTTCATTAAACACCTCCCATCATCTCCACCATCACGTCCACCTTCACTAAACACCTCCCATCATCTCCACCTTCACTAAACACCTCCCATCACCTCCACCATCCAGTCCACCTTCACTAAACACCTCCCATCATCTCCACCATCACGTCCACCTTCGCTAAACACCTCCCATCACCTCCACCATCACGTCCACCTTCACTAAACACCTCCCATCATCTCCACCATCACGTCCACCTTCACTAAACACCTCCCATCATCTCCACCTTCACTAAACACCTCCCATCACCTCCACCATCCAGTCCACCTTCACTAAACACCTCCCATCATCTCCACCTTCACTAAACACCTCCCATCATCTCCACCATCACGTCCACCTTCATTAAACACCTCCCATCATCTCCACCATCACGTCCACCTTCACTAAACACCTCCCATCATCTCCACCTTCACTAAACACCTCCCATCACCTCCACCATCACGTCCACCTTCACTAAACACCTCCCATCATCTCCACCATCACGTCCACCTTCACTAAACACCTCCCATCATCTCCACCATCACGTCCACCTTCACTAAACACCTCCCATCATCTCCACCATCACGTCCACCTTCACTAAACACCCCCCATCATCTCCACCATCACGTCCACCTTCACTAAACACCTCCCATCATCTCCACCATCACGTCCACCTTCACTAAACACCTCGCATCATCTCCACCATCACGTCCACCTTCACTAAACACCTCGCATCATCTCCACCATCACGTCCACCTTCACTAAACACCTCGCATCATCTCCACCATCACGTCCACCTTCACTAAACACCTCGCATCATCTCCACCATCACGTCCACCTTCATTAAACACCTCCCATCATCTCCACCATCACGTCCACCTTCACTAAACACCTCCCATCATCTCCACCTTCACTAAACACCTCCCATCACCTCCACCATCCAGTCCACCTTCACTAAACACCTCCCATCATCTCCACCTTCACTAAACACCTCCCATCATCTCCACCATCACGTCCACCTTCATTAAACACCTCCCATCATCTCCACCATCACGTCCACCTTCACTAAACACCTCCCATCATCTCCACCTTCACTAAACACCTCCCATCACCTCCACCATCCAGTCCACCTTCACTAAACACCTCCCATCATCTCCACCATCACGTCCACCTTCGCTAAACACCTCCCATCACCTCCACCATCACGTCCACCTTCACTAAACACCTCCCATCATCTCCACCATCACGTCCACATTCGCTAAACACCTCCCATCATCTCCACCATCACGTCCACCTTCACTAAACACCTCCCATCATCTCCACCATCACGTCCACCTTCACTAAACACCTCCCATCATCTCCACCATCACGTCCACCTTCACTAAACACCTCCCATCATCTCCACCATCACGTCCACCTTCACTAAACACCTCCCATCATCTCCACCATCAAGTCCACCTTCACTAAACACCTCGCATCACCTCCACCATCACTTCCACCTTCACTAAACACCTTGCATCACCTCCACCATCACGTCCACCTTCACTAAACACCTCCCATCATCTCCACCATCACGTCCACCTTCACTAAACACCTCCCATCATCTCCACCTTCACTAAACACCTCCCATCATCTCCACCATCACGTCCACCTTCACTAAACACCTCCCACCATCTCCACCTTCACTAAACACCTCCCATCATCTCCACCATCACGTCCACCTTCATTAAACACCTCCCATCATCTCCACCATCACGTCCACCTTCACTAAACACCTCCCATCACCTCCACCATCACGTCCACCTTCACTAAACACCTCCCATCACCTCCACCATCACGTCCACCTTCACTAAACACCTCCCATCATCTCCACCATCACGTCCACCTTCGCTAAACACCTCCCATCACCTCCACCCTCACGTCCACCTTCGCTAAACACCTCCCATCACCTCCACCATCACGTCCACCTTCACTAAACACCTCCCATCATCTCCACCATCACGTCCACCTTTACTAAACACCTCCCATCATTTCCACCTTCACTAAACACCTCCCATCATCTCCACCATCACGTCCACCTTCGCTAAACACCTCCCATCATCTCCACCTTCACTAAACACCTCCCATCATCTCCACCATCACGTCCACCTTCGCTAAACACCTCCCATCATCTCCACCATCACGTCCACCTTTGCCAAACACCTTCCATCATCTCCACCTTCACTAAACACCTCCCATCATCTCCACCATCACGTCCACCTTCGCTAAACACCTCCCATCATCTCCACCATCACGTCCACCTTCACTAAACACCTCCCATCATCTTCACCTTCACTTAACACCTCCCATCATCTCCACCATCACGTCCACCTTTGCCAAACACCTTCCATCATCTCCACCTTCACTAAACACCTCCCATCATCTCCACCATCACGTCCACCTTCGCTAAACACCTCCCATCATCTCCACCATCACGTCCACCTTCACTAAACACCTCCCATCATCTTCACCTTCACTTAACACCTCCCATCATCTCCACCATCACGTCCACCTTTGCTAAACACCTTCCATCATCTCCACCTTTGCTAAACACCTCCCATCATCTCCACCTTCACTAAACACCTCCCATCACCTCCACATTTGTTTCTTTTTCCTAATTGTTTTTCTTTTTGTACAATCTTTTCCTTTTTCTTCTTTCTCTTTCATTTTTTTTTCTTTAGCGTTTTTTAAATCTGTGTTCTTCCTTTTTTCCCTCTTTGTTTGTGTAATTTTTGTTTCTCTTTTTAACAATTATTTTTTCTTCTTTTTGATTAAAAACATTATTAAAAAAATTAAGATTTTTTTCTCTTTTTAAAAATGTTAGTATTTTTTATTGTTTATTTTAAATAGTAAATGTTTTGAACAGAAGAGTAAATTAACGAGGAAATAAAAGACTTTTTTATTTTAGTTTATTAATTGGAATGATGAGAAGATGACTGATGTCACTTCCTGTGTTGATTTCAGTGCCGTCAGCGTTCCAGCAGAGCATCAGAAGAGACTTCAGCAGTTCCTGGAGTATAAGGAGTAGATGTTTCTGCACTCACTGCTCCAGTTTTCACTTCGAACCTCCAGCTCACTGGAGAAACTTGGACACCAGAAGGTCCTGTTTCCTTGGAAACACAAGGTTTTTTTTGTTGTTGTTTGTGCAAGTGGGTGTGGTCACGGTGTGGATAACGACCAGGTCCAGTGTTGTTCATCCTCCTACTGAACCCATGACTGCACACCTGAAGCTGGTGATGGTGGTGGATGAAGATCAGCTTTATTGAACTTTGGGTTGTTTTTTTTGTGGAAAAAAGTACATCCACTTTTCTACTTGTCTTCTCCAGATGTTCTCTCCTTCTTTTTGCGGCCTTTTAAAGGAATAATGCCGATAAGAAAATTAAATAAAACTGTACACGTCCACCACAGAGCCACTTTCCTCCCTCTCTTCATTTCCTCTCTTTGTTTTCTTTCACTTTTTTTCTTCTTTTTATTCCGTTACATTTCTTGTAGTGGCCACGAGAGGGCAGCGCTGTGCTAACTTAAAATATATATTTTTTTTGTCACCTCTCTTTTTGTCTTCCTTTTTTATGGTCTGTTCTTTTTTCTGCTTTTCTGGTTTTCTCTTCCTTTACTCAAATTTTTTTTATTCCATGTTTTATTTAGTATTTTAAGAAAATCCATACTCTTGTGGACTGCAGAATGTGTAGAGTGTGTTCAGAGTTATTAAAGTGCGATTTAGTTTCACTCACACACACACACACACACACACACACACACACACGATCAGTCTGTTATGAATAATTTTTAAATGAAAATGTCCATGAACCTCGTGCTCAGTCAGCTCCGCCCTCTCATATTACCCCGCCCTTTCAATAGCCCCACCCCCTCAGTGTTAATACCTGTATTGTGAGGTGTTTAGTGTGTAACAGGTTGTCTGTTGTAAAGGCCACGCCCACTACCACTAAAACCCACCTGGTTCTGCTGGAACTGACTGCACTTATTACAGCACTTTTTGTCTGTGTGTAAGGGGCGTGTCTTAAACCCTGACCCAGATTAAGGGGTGTGTGTGTGTGTGTGTGTGTGTGTGTGTGTGTGTGTGTGTGTGTGTGTGTGTGTGTGAGAGAAATTACTCTGTGAAAGTATACAGTGACTGTATTTGGTGAAACCAGAAAATCCTTCATCATTCTCCTCTCGTCTCCTCTCGTCTCCTCTCGTCTCCTCTCGTCTCGACACTGCACACATCTTTCATGTCACTTTTCTGGAACGAACTCAGTTTATCTCCTTTTTATATTGTTCATTATTTTAGTTTTTTTTCACCTGCAGCACATTTTCTCTCGTCCGTCTCCCAGTATTACTTCTGTTCTTTTTCTTCTTGTCTCTTTTTTACACCGTGTGAATGTTGCAGGAGAAACGTCAGTTTTACACGTGTATTTACTTCTTCTGTCGCCCCAATTTCTTTTACTTTCACTTTTTTAATTTATATATTTTGTTTGTTTAATTAAACAGTCACCATGAGAATGACGTCATGAATCATTTATCTCTCTTTTATCTTTTCTTCTGTCATTCTGTTTATTTTTTAACCCCCCCCCCCTCCCCTCCCCCCATCCTTCCCTCTTTCTTTCTTCAAGCGTTTCTATTCTTTTCTCTCACTGGGTGTTTTATAACCTCACCCATTTCCCCTGTGTGTGTGTGTGTGTGTGTGTGTGTGTGTGTGTGTGTGTGTGTGTGTGTGTGTGTGTGTGTGTGTGTGTGTGTGTGTGTTTACGTTCGTGGTTGGACTCTTAACCAGTTTGAGCTGCTCAGCTGATTTTATCGTACAGCCAATCAGAGAGAGAGAGAGAGTGTGTGTGTGTGTGTGTGTGTGTGTGTGTGTGTGTGTGTGTGTGTGTGTGTGTGAGAGAGAGAGAGAGAGAGAGAGACTCAGTCTGCTTCAGTAAGGATCAGGAGTTTGGGAGTCAGTATGGAGCTTTGAGTCACCTGGAAAAGAAGGAGTGTGTGTGTGTGTGTGTGTGTGTGTGTGTGTGTGTTAGGGAGAAAGGGACCGAGTAAACGAGTGCAGGAAGGAGGAGAACCTGAAAACTTTTTGGCTGTGATTGTGTTGTCAAGGATTTTTATTTTATGGCTTTGAATTGAACTTGAACACACACACACACACACACACACACACACACACACACACACACACACACACACAGAGAGAGACAAGGACGTGATTTGGAGCAGTCACAGGGAGAGAGACGTGGGAATGGCAGACCTGCTGATGGACGAGTCTGGTTCCATCCCTGGGAGAGACGAGCTGGACTGGGGCTATGAGGAAGGTAAAGAAGCGAGTGACCGATCTGCACTCGTTTATCTGCGAGTGAAACGAGAGAGAACTGAACACACACCTTATTGTGGTTAGAAAGTCACTGAGCTGCTCTCCAGGACAATGCTGTGTGTGTGTGTGTGTGTGTGTGTGTGTGTGTGTGTGTGTGTGTGTGTGTGTGTGTGTGTGTGTGTGTGTGTGTGTGTGTGTGTGTGTGTGAGAGATAACGAATAGCTTTCCATTAAAACAAGGGGAAAAGGGAAGTTAGGAAAGAAAAAGGGAGAGAAAGAAGCCCCCCCCCCCCTTCCTCCATTACAATCATTTCTTTTTCTTTTCTACTTGAATCCTGCTCTCTGATTGGTTAGAAAGTGTTAATTCAACCTCCAGAGGTTCACATGGTTTCTATAGCAACAGATAATTGTTGATGCAGTGAAGTGTTTTGTTGTTTAAGGGAGAAACGTGTTTATGGAAGGAGTCTCCAGTGTGGGTGAGTGAAGGACGGATCATTTATCGCTGCTATAACGGAAACAGGATCAGCACTGTGTGTAACTATAACTGGATAAAAAGTACGAGACCGCACCTGGACTGATTAACCTGTCTAGCTAGGGGACGTCCTCACGCTCCCAGGATACGTCTCCGTCCCATTTAGAAAGCAGAATAACGACACTGTGGTCTCACTGTGGACATGTAACACCTGGTGACCTTCTCAGGCGTCCCACAATGCTGCTGTCTGAACCAGATTGAAGTGTGTGTGTGTGTGTGTGTGTGTGTTCTCAGATAAATCAAATCACACGAAGGTGTGATGGATGAAGTTCTCATTCCGTGTATAAAGGGTTTAATGAGGATGAGGAGGGTTTGATGAGGAAGATCAAGGTGTAATGAAGATTAATCAAGGAATGCACTGAGGAAGATGAAGATCAAGGTGTAATGCAGATTTAATGAGGAACTTTGATGTTGTAATTATCATTATCAGTGAGGAAGATCAAGGTTTACGCCTTGATCTTAAGGAAGCTAAGAGTGAACCGAGGATGAAATGAGGAAGATGATGAAATGAGATAGAAATGAAGAAGATGAGGATGTAAAGTCTGATCTTTATCGTCAGTGTGTGTCTTGGGTGCTGTTTTGTTTCTTTAACAGTAATTCAAACACAGGGTCGTATTTACACTCCCTGACAAACATCCGCCATGCGCACACACACACACACACACACACACACACACACACACACACACACACACACACACACACACACACACTGCAGTACGTCTCGTCCTGTACAGAAACACACACAGGTAAAGACGTGTTATTTATTTACTCTCTACAGGAACGGCTTCTCCAGTCTGGACCTGATGATTTTTAGATGATTATGTTCCTCTAACTGAAAGTTCTCGATTCTTTTACACCGACGACACGCACCAACAAAGATCATTTTGAACAGGTTTACCAATGACGTGCTTTTTATCCGATTATAGTTACATTTTATACTAATCCTGTTTCATGCTTTTATTATAGCAGCGATAAACGCTCTGTCCTTCACTGACCTCTGATTATTCTCTCTCTCCTCCCA
Organism: Silurus aristotelis; assembly: GCF_946808225.1. Taxonomy (NCBI): domain Eukaryota; kingdom Metazoa; phylum Chordata; class Actinopteri; order Siluriformes; family Siluridae; genus Silurus; species Silurus aristotelis. Next base: position 1,248,291 of record NC_139581.1, read on the forward strand.
TAAACATTCCATAAACACATTCCTGCTCACAGAGATCTTCACCACACCACCCTGTGAACAAGCAGAGCTGAAGTTTAGCGTGTTTACAACCAGAGATTAAATATAAACCTGCACTACTGCTGTGAGAGAATTAATCAACACCTTCTGACCAATCAGAGTGCAGGATTAACAGCACAGTGAAAAATCTTTTATTAATCCACAGAAACAAAAAATTCATCTGGTTTATTTATAAATTTTTTTTTAATTGAAATGCTTAAATTCTTTCCCCCCCATCCAATTATTATTATTATTATTATTATTATTATTGTACCTGAAAATTTTTTTTTTTTTAATATGGACATTTCTGCTTTTTAAAACTATTATTTAAAAATAATAATGAAAACAATTAAACAATTTATGAAAAAATAATGATCCAAAAACTTACAGCCTGGTAGCATTAATTATATATTTATATAGAAATAAAATAAAAATCATTAACGATCTGATTTTAATCACAAAATCTATTTTTAGTGTATTTTTTTTATACATCAAAGTAAAAATCATGAAAGTAGATCCATTAAATAAATGAGAAAAACATTAGTTTTACTCTTTAATTAACTTTTTGTTGCTGTGAATCAGTTTAAAGATAAAACCAGGATGTTCTGATGTTACTGCAGAACCGTTAGAACTGGTCCAAAAAATGATCCTTAATGATAGTAATGATTTTAAACCTGGATACGTTATTGGTTTATTGATTGATTAATTGATTGATTGATCTTTAAACCAGATTACGGTTTAACCCCTAATCATGCCCCTTACTGTTAAACCTAAAATCTGTACGTGTTTGAGCAGGTAATGATGCAGATGTTCTTCCTGTTCCTCAGAACTCGGTCAGTACGTTTACAGAACGAGAGTCAGGTTCGGGTGTAAGGAGAACAAGTTAGGAGAAAAAATCAGCTCAGGAAAAAATGAGAACATGATAAAAGCCCTGAAGGAGCTTTTTTCACTCGTACAGGAACTTGGACGTTAATAGCGATGGGACTCTGAGGCTTTGGAGATCTTTATTTAGCTTCCTCATTAAAGACGCAGAAAAGAAGAAAGCCAGGGTTCTTCATAAATCCAGTTTAGTGAGATTTTATTAGCAGGACGCAGCTGAGATTAGCTCATGCGATTTACAGAAGAACAGAGGACATGATCTTCTCCCAGTTTTCTGACCATAACATTAAAACCTTCTGCCTGATGTTAGTTCCTCCTCGTTCCTCTGAAACAGCTCTGACTCATCTTAGTCTGGACTCCTCAAAACCTCAACAGCACATCCTTTTAGTTCTGAAAGTTGTGAGGAGGAGCCTTCATGGATCAGGCTTATTTGTTCAATATGTTCCATAGATGTTCTATGGAACATCGCTCATCTTCTTTAGAGAATCCAATGATGAAAAAAACATTACACGTCAAACCAGAGCTTTGGTGCTGGAGGTCAGCATGTGCACTCAGGTCCTCAATCAAATCAGATGGACCAATGAACATGGCCTAAAAACTGTTCCTGTTCCAACGTCATGGTGCTCCTGTACACAAACCTAGCTCCATGAAGACATGGTGTGTTGGTGTAAGGGTTGGAGTGGAAGATCTCAAGTGTCCAGGGGTCTCCTGGCCTCTTCAACCCTCTCAGTGCCTTTTAAATGAATTGGAACTGCAGTCTCCTGACATCCTCCAGCATCAGTGTCTGATTTGCTCTTGTTTATGCTGAATTACACTAAAATCTAGTCAAGGTCTTGTGTTTTCTCTGCGTAGAAAACGTGTATAAGGTGATCACTCTCTTCTCGTGAGTGATCACGGCTCTTGTACGTCACTGTTTCTGTTCCATGACCTCGGTCTCTGCATTGTGGCCTTCTACCAGACACTTTTTGTTTTCTGAGGGTCATTGGTGGTTTTTCTCATTTGTCCCTGAGAGAGAGAGAGAGAGAGAGAGAGAGAGAGAGAGAGAGAAATTATAGCACTCAGCACTGATAGATATCTGCAGATCAACCATCTACGTCTGATTGCACCACAAGCTCATGTTCCTCATTAACTCAGAACTGACTGATTTAGTGAACAAACACAAGCTGGAGCTTCAGCATGTAGCTTTATCTCACTGTGCTAATAAACTAGGAGACCCAAACCTGTTCCAGCATGATAATGCTCCTGTACACAAAGCCAGCTCCATGAAGATCTGCTTTTCATTGGTTGGATTTGGTGGAAGAGCTCCTGCTACAGAGCTCCAACTCTATTAAACACATTTGTGGCTGATTGAATCTCCACAAAAATCTAGTTGAACATCTTCCCAGAATAGTGGAGGTTATTATAAGAGCAAATGAAGACTGGAAGTGGAATAAAGCAGAATATCGTATGGTCAGGTGTCCATATACTTTTGGTAATATATTGCAGTACTACAGTCCTGTGCTCTGATTGATTGGTCAGGAGGTGTGGATTAGTCTATGAGTTTAGATTATGGTTTCTATAATAATGTTTTTAATGTTAGATAATGAAGGTGTGTGTGTGTGTGTGTGTGTGTGTGTGTGTGTGTGTGTGTGTGTGTGTGTGTGTGTGTGTGTGTGAAGGTGTGGAATGGGGTCTGCTGTTCCCTGAAGCGAATGGAGAAAATCAGTCTCCCATAAACCTGAACTCCAGAGAGGCTTGTTACGACCCCCGGCTCCTGGAAGTGGGTTTAACACACAACTACGTGGTGTGTAGAGACTGTGAGGTCATCAACGACGGACACACCGTCAGGATCATGCTCAAGTCCAAGTCAGGTACCCAGCATGCACCTGGAGTGAGGGAACAGAAAGTCTCTTCACTATACATCTAGAGACACCTGTGTATCTTCTCTCTCTCTCTGCAGTGGTGACTGGAGGACCTCTGCCCAGTGACCATGAGTTCGAACTGCATGAAGTCCGCTTTCACTGGGGCAAAGAAAATCAGAGAGGCTCCGAACACACTGTCAACTTCAAGGCTTTTCCCATGGAGGTCAGTTATTATTACACACACACAACAAACTTACATGTTAAACAAACTTAAACAGTTGTATAATGTATATACTATCAAATAAATAAAATTTAAAGAAGAAACTCCTGACTAAACAAATAAAAGAAATACCTTGTAAAAAAAACAACCATAAATGATCTTCAAAAAAAATGCCAAAATGATCATCTGCACTGAATGGATGGAATGCAATGATTTGCAAATCACATAAACCCATATTTTATTCACTATAGAACATAGAAATCATAACAAATGTTTAAACTGAGGAAACACCAAAAAAAAAAGTTGGGACGGAGCAACAACAATCTGGAAAAAGTTATTTATTATAATTAAACAGTTGGAGAAACATTTAGCAACTTATAATGTTAATTATAAAGTTTTAACCTGTGAAAGACTGTGACTTTAAACTGTGGAACAGTTTCAGAATAATGTTCCTCAACATCAAACTGCGAAACAGTTTGGGTCATTTACAGAACATAATATCATCCAAAGTTTCAATGAATCTGAAGAAATCTTTGTGCAGAAGAAAATCGATACCGGATGGATGGATGTGGTGAGTCTCTGTGTTTATGTAAACAATAACTGGTGCATCAACACCACAATAGTCACCACGCAGTGCTCACCACAGCTGGAGTTTTTAGTGGCGAAATGCCGGCTGTATTATCTCCTGTGAGAATTCAACACTATTATAATAATACACCCCGCATAGCACAAATGCTAGTGCTAATGCTAACGAAGGGCTGTGAGAGCTCCACAACATCCCTACAGAACTGTTTTGAGTGATGGACTGAAAAATGTTATGGGACCCTGCCATCTATGTCCAACACATCTGTCTGGATGTATACACTAAATCTGTGACTGGGCACATAGTGAAGTGCATTGAGGACGTTACTGTGGCTAACCAGAAGCCGTGGATGACTGGTGAGGTCCATGCCTTGCTCAGACAGAGAGATGCTGTCTTCAAGGTTGGAGTAGAAGGACCGCTTAGGTCTGCAAGGGCTAAGCTTTCCAAAACCATCAAGAAAGCAAAACACCAGTATGCACAGTAAATTAACAATCCCTTCTGTGATACTAAGGACCCCAGACACATGGGACATGACATTCAGGCCCTAACTGACCACAAAATCACCTCAAATGCCATCAACAGTGACCCCCATCTCCCTGACATGTTAAACAACTTCTACGCACGATTTGAAGCTCTGCCGTTGCTCTGCCTGGCTACAGCTGATGTGAGGAAGACACTATCTAGAGTCAACCCATGAAAAGCTGCAGGCCCAGATAACATACCAGGGAGAGTGCCCAGGGAATGTGCTGACCAGCTGGCAGGTGTCCTCACAGACATCTTCAGCATCTCCCTGAGCCAGGCTGTGGTCCCTGCGAGCTTCAAAAAGACTATTTATTATCCTGTTGCCCAAGAAGTCAACATTGACAGGCGTCAAGCTTTGTAGCCCATAACCCTGCTTCCTCCTTTTAATTGTGCACTATGGACTTTAATAGACATTACCGCACACTTGCATTCCGCCACTTTATTGTGCATTAAAGATGCACATTCGACACTGTAGCACATCTGCAACTGGATTCTAGACTTCCTGACAGAGAGATCAGTCAGTGTGCATCGCCAGCAGAACATCAGGCACCATTAGACTAAACACAGGTGCTCCCCAAGGCTCAGCCCACTGCTGTTCACTCTGCTTACCCACGACTGCAAAGTCAGAATCCAACCTCATCACCAAGTTTGCTGACGTCATGACAGTAGTGGGTCTCATCAACAAAGACGATAAAACACCATAAGAAGAGGAGGTGGAACAACTGCTGAACTGGTGTCACAACAATAACTTATCTTTTAATGTAGATAAAACAAATGAAATCGTTGTCGACTTCAGGAAAAGGTCGGGTGTCCACCCTTTCCTCTTTATCAGTGGCCCAGTAGTGGAGAGAGTCAGTACCCTGTTTCTTGGTGTAAACATCTCTAATGACCTCACGTTGACTACCAACACCAACCCCACTGCAAAGAAGGCTCAACAACGTTTTCACTACCTGAGGAGGTTAAAGAGAGCCAGCTTCCCACCACTCATACTTACCACCTTCTACAAAAAAAACTGTGAAAAGTGTCCTGGCCAGCTGCATCACTGTGTGGTTCAGAAACTGCAAAACCTCAGAATGCAAAGTCCCTACAGCACATAGTGAGGACAGCTGAGTGGATCATAGGGGTCTTCCTTCCCTCTATTAATGGCATTTTTAATACACGCTGCATTCGCAGAGACTCTACAATTATGAAGGATTCCTCTCACCTCCCCCACAGACTATTCAAGACTTTGCCATCAGGCAGGAGGTTAAGATGCATCAGAACCCACACTACAAGGTTCTGCAACTGTTTGTTCGCCCAAGCCCTAAACCCCCTGGTGCCACCCATGACCCTGCTTCCTCCTCCTTTATTGTGCACTATGGATATCAATAGACAATAACGCACACTTGCATTCAGCCACTTTACTGTGCATTAAAGATACACATTGGACACTGTAGCACATCTGCAGACATCTACACACAGAGACTTACTGTTTACTATGGACATCCACCCATTCCGTTAGACATTACACACTTGTACATTGTGTACACTTGTACATTCTAAACATTACACACTGGCATTGCACCCGGTCACTCTGACTGCGCACTCGCACTCTACTTAACTTTGTTCTTACATTACCTACATCCCAACCTCATATCTATTACATCTACCTTATATGTATCACACCTTAACTCTGCTATGTCTAATATTAACTCTTTATTTATGTTTAATGTTACATTTGCTGTTTTACATTCAATGCACTTTGGTCCGTAGTAACGGCATTTAGTTTTTTTGTATACTGTGTATGTGGAAGAATGACAATAAAGCTTGAATTGAGTTGAGTTGAACGTGATCCAGAAACACCACCATCCTCTCTGGATCAAAGCTAATTTAAAATTTACAGATGCAAAGTGGAAAACTGCTCTATCTAACATTTTAATTTGTAACTTTTTGGAAACCATGGACACTACATCCTCCGTACTAAAGAGGAGAGGGATCATCTGGCTTGTTATCAGCGTTCAGTTAATAAAGCTGCATCTCTGATGGTATGGTGGAGCATTAGTGCCTGGGAAGCTTGCACACTTGAAAAGGCTCCATCAACGCTGAACGCTATCTACAGGTTTTAGAGCAATAAATGAAAACATCTTTCTCAGGGTAGGTCCTGCATATTTGAGCAAGACAATGCTAACTGCATACTGAATCTATTACAACAGCAAGACTTCAGAGTAGAAGAGTCTGGGTGCTGAAGTGACCTGTCTGCATTCTAGACCTTTTACCAAGTGAAAACATGTGGGGCATCATGAAATAAAAAATACAACAAAAGAAACCCAGAACTGTTGAGCTGCTAGAATTCTGTATCAGACAAATATGGGACAACATTCCTCTCCCAAAACTTCAGCAACTGCTCTCCTCAGTTCCCAGATGTATTAAGACGCTACACAGTGGGAAACACGGCCCTGTCTCAACTTTTTAAAGAGGTGTTGCAGTCATCAAATTCAAAATGACCTTATTTTATCCTAAAAATGGTATAAATTCTGTTTCAAAATGTATTTACATTTTACACAGTGTACCAGCATTTTTGGAAATGGGGCTGTAGATAGATATACAGATACGTAGGTGGACAGATGGACTGACTGATGGACCAACAAATAGCTGAATTGACAGGAATGAAATGTGTCCAGACCAATGGACATCAGGACAGTGAATGAACTGACAGACTGGCAAAGGCCAAAACATTTTATTATAATTAAACGTGGGCAAAGTGAAGTAAAGAACATTTACAAACAACAAAAAATCTCTTTAAAAAAATCCTAAAAATTCAATCTGTAAATATAAATCAGTAAATACTTTCATAAAACAGAAGAAAGTTGAAGCAATTTCAATAAAAACTCACTTATTACTCAGGAGAAGGGAAATGGCAGCTCAGTGATCTGAAGGTCATTAGTTTAAAGCCCAGCAGCAACAAACTGCCACTGTTGGGACTCTGGATGAGGCCCCTTACCCCTCACCTGCTTAGGTGTTTAAATCAGATAAATGTAGTTTGAGGGCTGTCTGAGGAATGCTGTAAATGTAAATATAAGACTAAAGGGATTAGAGACACTACGTAAGACGTACGTGAGTTTTTTTAACGTGAGGTGGTTTGACGTAAATTATGTACAAAAGTAAAATCATTTATTGACTGGCATCTGATGATGTGGGTGTTATTTGTGCCTGTCTTTGTATACGCGTGTGTGTGTGTGTGTGTGTGTGTGTGTGTGTGTGTGTGTGTGTGTGTGTGTGTGTGTGTGTGTGTGTTTTTTACTGTTTGACGTGATGTAGTTAAACAAGTGTGTGACACTGTATGCAGAGACACAGACAATACTAAGAGCTCTTTACACAATACTTAAAGCCCTGAACACAAGTGCGCACACACACACACACACACACACACACACACACACACACACACACACACACACACACACACACACACACACGTCCTACACACCTGCCACCTTTTACACACTCTTGCACTGAATCCTGCTTTGTAATAGTCAGAGGAAACGCTTTGTTTGTTTTTTTGATAACTTTAAACTTTATATCAATAATTATTTAAAGAAACAGTTTTAAATACAAAGAAAGAACAGAAACATTGTATGATAAATGAATTGTAATGATGAAAAGCAACCTCGAGAGAGAGAGAAAAAGAAAAAAGGAAGGAAGAATCCTGTGCTCTGATTAATTTTCTGCTGCAGTTCTGGTAGTAGTGAAGGTTAATGTGTTCTTGTGGTGATACGTGATGGTTTCTATAGCAACGGGGACGTATAAAGCGCACGCTGTGACGATATGAAAATGTATGAAAACAGTTGTGAGGAAGGAGTCACCAGTGTCAGAGGCACAGCAGGAACACTTCCCTGTTTATGCTGCTAACATTAATGTGTGTGTGTTTGTGTGTGTGTGTGTGTGTGTGTGTGTGTGTGTGTGTCCTGTAGCTCCATCTGATCCACTGGAACAGCACTTTGTTCAACACTGTGGAAGATGCCATGGGCAAGAAGAACGGCATCCTCATCATTGCACTCTTCGTCCAGGTGTGTGTGTGTGTGTGTGTGTGTGTGTGTGTGTGTGTGTGTGTGTGTGTGTGTGTATGCATGCGAAATATTTCGGAATGTATGTGAGAGTATGTGTTTGTGTGACTCCTCTGTGTGTGTGTGACTCCTCTGTGTGTGTGTGTGTGTTGTGTAGATCGGTAAGGAGCATCTGGGACTGAAGGCTGTTACAGAGGTGCTACAAGACCTGCAGTATAAAGTAAGACTTTGCACACACACACACACACACACACACACACACACATTCACCTTATCTTCTTCTTTTTCTTCTTCTTTTGGTTTCTCACATTAAGTCAAGTCAAATTTATTTCTATTGCACTTTTTACAACAGACATCGTCTCAAAGCAGCTTTACAGAATGTTAAGACTTAAGGTGAATGGTGTGTGTTTATCTCTGATGAGCACCGTGGTGACTGTGGTGAAGGAAAAACTCCCTCAGATGTTATGAGGAAGAAACCTTGAGAGGAACCAGACTCAAAAGCAGAACCTCATCCTCATTTGGGTGACATCAAGAGTGTGATTATAGTCTTTAAACACTACAGAACACTGGAGAGTGAGAACTAACATGAGCACTGGAGTGTGTGATTATGACTGATGATCTTTCTACAGTCTTCTACAGTCATTATGGTTATAAAACTAGGAGCTGCTGAGCAACTCATAAAATAGCTCAACATCTGAGATCATCACAGATCCAACACCAGCTTCTCCATGCCAGAGCCTTTAAACACTCAAAGAGGTCCAGTGTCCAAACTCCACATGAAGTGGAATCCATTTGTCACTGGTACGTCTCTAGATGGTTCTGGATGTTTGTGAGTTCGGCATCTACTTCTTCAAAGAAGTCCATAATTTTCATGAGGTGGGACATGACTGGAGCTGAAGGAACCTCAGGAAGCCTCGGGATGGGGAGAGAAAGAGAAGCAGTGGAGAGGAATTAGCATAGCTGCTGTTCATGATATTAACAGCACAAGTTGATAATGTGCATGTGATCAGATGTTCTGGAGCACAAGGTTATGATGTGTGATGTGTGTTATGTGTAAAACTCGCTAAAAACATACGTCTTTAATCTGCACTTAAACTGGGAGAGTGTGTCTGAGCCCTGAACACTGTCAGGAAGACTATTCCAGAGTTTAGGAGCTAAATGTGAGAATGTTCTACCACCTTTAGTGGACTTTGTTATTTTAGTGGTCTCTAGTTTTGAGATCTCCTTTACATCTGTCTCTTTCAACCAAACTACCACTTTATCTTGCATCTCATTATAGTGATCTTATTAATCTCATCTTTATCTGATTTACTTCATCCCATATGACTATTAGCAAATATTTAAATGTTTTCATTTACAAATTAAATGGAAAATTAAAAAAATGTCTAAACTGAAGTGTCTACATTCTGAACCTGCCTGTAACACTTGGGTTCCCACACACACACACACACACACACACACACACACACACACACACACACACACACACACACACACACACACCTCTTTTATATGGGCACCATCACTTTTTTCCCCGAAGGAATTTATTCTCTCTACTTTTGCTTTTGTCCAATAAATGATTGTGTTTGTCTTTTCAGGGAAAAACTAAAATTATTCCCTGTTTCAACCCAAACACTTTATTACCTGGTGAGTGAATCTTTATTTCATGGTTTTATAGTTTTATATTTATGTATATATTTGTAAAAATTAAAATAATTATAATATTCTGGTGAAAAAAACCACCAATTTAACATAAAACATTACATTAAAAGTGTGTGTGTACTGTGATGTTTTGTTACAGATCCGTTATTGAGAGATTACTGGGTGTATGAAGGATCATTAACGACGCCGCCGTGTAGCGAGAAAGTCACCTGGATCCTCTACCGCTACCCGCTAACCATCTCACAGATGCAGGTAAATACACACCTTACACACACTATACACACACAATACACACTCCATACACACCTTACACACACCATACACACACCATATACACACCATACACACACCTTACACACACCTTACACACACCTTACACACACCTTACACACACAATACACACTCCATACACACCTTACACACACTATACACACACTATACACACACAATACACACTCCATACACACACCTTACACACACCTTACACACACTATACACACACAATACACACTCCATACACACCTTACACACACCTTACACACACCTTACACACACCTTACACACACTATACACACACAATACACACTCCATACACACCTTACACACACCATACACACACCATATACACACCATACACACACCTTACACACACCTTACACACACCTTACACACACTATACACACACAATACACACTCCATACACACCTTACACACACCTTACACACACTATACACACACAATACACACTCCATACACACCTTACACACACCTTACACACACTATACACACACAATACACACTCCATACACACCTTACACACACCATACACACACCATATACACACCATACACACACCTTACACACACCTTACACACACTATACACACACAATACACACTCCATACACACCTTACACACACCTTACACACACTATACACACACAATACACACTCCATACACACACCTTACACACACCTTACACACACCTTACACACACTATACACACACAATACACACACCTTACACACACTATACACACACAATACACACTCCATACACACCTTACACACACCTTACACACACTATACACACACAATACACACTCCATACACACACCTTACACACACCTTACACACACCTTACACACACCTTACACACACCTTACACACACCTTACACACACAATACACACTCCATACACACCTTACACACACCTTACACACACTATACACACTCCATACACACCTTACACACACCTTACACACACCTTACACACACTATACACACACTATACACACACAATACACACTCCATACACACACCTTACACACACCATACACACACCATACACACACCATACACACACCATACACACATCATACACACACCATATACACAATATACACACACCATACACACACCATATACACACACCAAACACACACCACACACACCATACACACACCATACACACACCATACACACACCATACACACACCATACACACACCATACACACATCATACACACACCATATACACACACCATATACACACACCATATACACACACCATACACACATCATACACACATCATACACACACCATATACACAATATACACACATCATACACACACCATATACACACACCATATACACACACCATATACACACACCATATACACACACCAAACACACACCAAACACACACCATACACACACCATACACACACCATATACACATCATACACACATCATACACACACCATATACACAATATACACACATCATACACACACCATATACACACACCAAACACACACACCATACACACACACCATATACACACCAAACACACACCAAACACACACCAAACACACACCAAACACACACCAAACACACACCATACACACACCATACACACACCATACACACACCATACACACACCTTACACACACCTTACACACACTATACACACTCCATACACACCTTACACACACCTTACACACACCTTACACACACCTTACACACACCATACACACACCATACACACATCATACACACACCATATACACAATATACACACACCATACACACATCATACACACACCATATACACACACCATATACACACACCATATACACACACCAAACACACACCAAACACACACCAAACACACACCAAACACACACCTTACACACACCTTACACACACCATACACACACCTTACACACACCTTACACACACTATATACACAACTTACACACCCCATATACACCCCATATACACACCTTACACACCTTACACACACCATACACACACCAAACACACACCTTACACACACCAAATACACACCTTACACACACCCTACACACACACTCTACACACACCTTACACACACCATACACACACCCTACACACACCCTACACACACTCTATACACAACTTACACACCCCATACACACACCTTACACACACCTTACACCCACCATATACAAACCATATACACACCTTACACACCAAACGCACACCTTACACACACCTTACACACACCATACACACACCCTACACACACCATACACACACCCTACACACACCATACACACAACTTACACACCAAACGCACACCTTACACACACCATATACACACCTTACACACACCATACACACACCATATACACACCTTACACACCAAACGCACACCTTACACACACCATACACACACACCATATACACACCATACACACACACCATATACACACCATACACACACACCATATACACACCATACACACACCATACACACACCTTACACACACCTTACACACACCTTACACACACCTTACACACACCATACACACACCATATACACACCATACACACACACCATATACACACCATACACACACACCATATACACACCATACACACACACCATACACACACCATATACACACCTTACACACACCTTACACACACCATACACAAACCTTACACACACCTTACACACACCTTACACACACCATATACACACCTTACACACACCTTACACTCACCCTACACACACCTTACACACTCCATACACACTCCATATACACAACTTACACACCCCATATACACACCTCACACACACCCTACACACACTAAATACATACCTTACACACACCTTACACAAACCTTACACACACCATATTCACACCTTACACACCAAACACACACCTTACACACACCATATACACACACCCTACACACAGACTCTACACACACCTTACACACACCATACACACACCCTACACACACCTTACACACTCCATATACACAACTTACACACCCCATATACACACCTTACACACACCATACACACACCTTTCACACACTTCACATACATCTTACACACACCCTACAAACACTCTACACACACCCTACACACACTATACACACCATACACACACCATACACACACCTTACACACACACCATACACACCTTACACACACCATATACACACCATACACACACCTTACACACACCTTACATACACCATATACACACCTCACACACACCTTACACACACCATATACACACCTTACACACACCATATACACACCTTACACAAACCTTACACACACCATATACACACCTTACACACACCATATACACACCATACACACACCTTACACACACCATATACACACCTTACACACTATATACACACCTTACACACACTATATACACACCTTACACACACCCTACACACACCATACACACACCAAATACACACACCATACACACACCTTACACACACACCATATACACACCTTACACACACACCATATACACACTTTACACACACACACCATATACACACCTTACACAGACACAATATACACACCTTACATAGACACCATATACACACCTTAGACACACCATATACACACCTTACACACACACCATATACACACCTTACACACACCATATACACACCATACACACACCTTACACACACTATATACACAACTTACACACCCCATATACACCCCATATACACACCTTACACACCTTACACACACCATACACACACCAAACACACACCTTACACACACCAAATACACACCTTACACACACCCTACACACACACTCTACACACACCTTACACACACCTTACACACACCATACACACACCCTACACACACTCTATACACAACTTACACACCCCATACACACACCTTACACACACCTTACACCCACCATATACAAACCATATACACACCTTACACACCAAACGCACACCTTACACACACCTTACACACACCATACACACACCCTACACACACCCTACACACACCATACACACACCCTACACACACCATACACACAACTTACACACCAAACGCACACCTTACACACACCATATACACACCTTACACACACCATACACACACCATATACACACCTTACACACCAAACGCACACCTTACACACACCATACACACACACCATATACACACCATACACACACACCATATACACACCATACACACACACCATATACACACCATACACACACCTTACACACACCTTACACACACCTTACACACACCATATACACAGCTTACACACACCATATACACACCATACACACACACCATATACACACCATACACACACACCATATACACACCATACACACACCATATACACACCTTACACACCTTACACACACCTTACACACACCATACACAAACCTTACACACACCTTACACACACCATATACACACCTTACACACACCTTACACTCACCCTACACACACCTTACACACTCCATACACACTCCATATACACAACTTACACACCCCATATACACACCTCACACACACCCTACACACACTAAATACATACCTTACACACACCTTACACAAACCTTACACACACCATATTCACACCTTACACACCAAACACACACCTTACACACACCATATACACACACCCTACACACAGACTCTACACACACCTTACACACACCATACACACACCCTACACACACCTTACACACTCCATATACACAACTTACACACCCCATATACACACCTTACACACACCATACACACACCTTTCACACACTTCACATACATCTTACACACACCCTACAAACACTCTACACACACCCTACACACACCCTACACACACTATACACACCATACACACACCATACACACACCTTACACACACACCATACACACCTTACACACACCATATACACACCATACACACACCTTACACACACCTTACATACACCATATACACACCTCACACACACCTTACACACACCATATACACACCTTACACACACCATATACACACCTTACACAAACCTTACACACACCATATACACACCTTACACACACCATATACACACCATACACACACCTTACACACACCATATACACACCTTACACACTATATACACACCTTACACACACTATATACACACCTTACACACACCCTACACACACCTTACACACACCCTACACACACCATACACACACCAAATACACACACCATACACACACCATACACACACCTTACACACACACCATATACACACTTTACACACACACACCATATACACACCTTACACAGACACAATATACACACCTTACATAGACACCATATACACACCTTAGACACACCATATACACACCTTACACACACACCATATACACACCTTACACACACCATATACACACCTTACACACACCATTTATACACACCATACACACACCCTACACACACCATATAAACACCTTACACACACACCATACACACACCTTACACACACCATATACACACCTTACACACACCATACACACACCATACACACACCGTATACACACCTTACACACACCTTACACACACTATATACACACCTTACACACACCATATACACACCATACACACACCTTACACACACCATATACACACCTTACACACACACCATATACACACCTTACACAGACCATATACACACCATATACACACCTTACACACACCTTACACACACACACCTCACACACACCTTACACACACCATACACACACCTTACACACACCATATACACACCTTACACACACCATATACACACCCTACACACACCATACACACACCTTTCACACACCTTACACACACCTTACACACACACCATATACACACCTTACACACACCCTACACACACACACACCATATACACACCTTACACACACACCATATACACACCTTACACACACCATATACACACACCCTACACACATTATACACACACCCTACACACACTATATACACACCTTACACACACCCTACACACACCTTACACACACCCTACACACACCATATACACACCATATACACACCATATACACACCTTACACACACCATACACACACCCTACACACACCATACACACAACTGACACACACCTAACGCACACCATATACACACCTTACACACACACACCATATACACACCTTACACAGACCATATACACACCATATACACACCTTACACACACCTTACACACACCATATACACCTTACACACACCTTACACACACCCTATACACACCCTATACACACCATACACACACCCTATACACACCTTACACACACTATATACACACCTTACACACACCCTACACACACCATATACACACACCTTACACACACCATATACACACCTTACACACACCTTACACACACTATATACACACCCTACACACACCTTACACACACACCTTTCACACACCTTACACACACACACCATATACACACCTTACACACACCATACACACATTATACACACACCTTACACACACACACCATATTCACACCTTACACACACCATACACACACTCTACACACATTATACACACACCCTACACACACTATACACACACCTTACACACACCATACACACACTATATACACACCTTACACACACCATACACACATCATATACACACCTTACACACACCATATACACACCTTATACACACCTTACACACACCATATACACACTATATACACACCTTACACACACCCTACACACACCCAACACACACCATACACACACCTTTCACACACCTTACACACACCTTACACACACACCTTACACACACATCATACACACACCTTACACACACCATACACACACCCTACATACATTATACACACACCCTACACACACCCTACACACACCTTACACACACACTATATACACACCTTACACACACCCTACACACACTATACACACCATACACACACCATATACACACCTTACACACACCATATACACACCTTACACACACCTTACACACACCTTAAACACACCTTACACACACACCATATACACACCTTACACACACTATACACACACAATATACACACCTTACACAGCTTACACACACCTTACACACACCATATACAAACCTTACACACACCATATACACACCTTACACACACTATATACACACCTTACACACACCTTACA
Source organism: Silurus aristotelis (assembly GCF_946808225.1). NCBI lineage: Eukaryota > Metazoa > Chordata > Actinopteri > Siluriformes > Siluridae > Silurus > Silurus aristotelis. The sequence continues at coordinate 1,265,617 of NC_139581.1, forward strand.
C
>NC_139581.1:1270617-1288117 GCF_946808225.1 Silurus aristotelis
GGTTTTTCCTTCCCTTTATTAGTATATTAACTTTATCCTGTAATTTTCTTCTTAATTTATCTTTTCTCTTTGTTCAATAGTTTTGAAGATGTTGACTTTATATTGTCTTTTATTTATGTCTGCTCTTCATGTCTTTAGATTAATTAATGAATAAATAATTCTTTACAGATAGAGCAGTAACACTGTGTGACCAGCAAGTGGAGCTGATAACTGTGTGTGTGTGTGTGTGTGTGTGTGTGTGTGTGTGTGTAGCCTTGAAGCCTTATTAGGGTCACACACGCTATAGACTAAAATAAACATAGACTCGAATGTACACTCCTCCATTCTGTACTAACACATAAAGTGTGGCTTTTATACAAGAGAGAGAGAGAGAGAGAGAGAAATGAAGGAGAGAAAGTGGAGATAAAACAGATGAAAGCAAGAACAGATGAGAAGAGATAGATTTAAAGGAGAGAATGGAAAGAGAAAAAAAATAGAAAAGAACGAACAAAATATTAATAGGAACATAACGATGTAAATCAGAGAAAGTGGAGAATACAAAGAGAGTGGGTTAAAGAGAAATTAATAAAAGAGGTGGGAGAAAAGAGATCCCATGGAGAGGAGTTGGAGCTTTGTACACTGTAATGAACCCATAAACAGTAATAGTAATTGGCCAGCAGGTGGAGCGCTGTACACTCTGTATTGAATCTAAGAGCAGTAATAGTAATTGGCCAGCAGGTGGAGCGCTGTACACTCTGTATTGAATCTAAGAGCAGTAATAGTAATTGGCCAGCAGGTGGAGCGCTGTACACTCTGTATTGAATCTAAGAGCAGTAATAGTAATTGGCCAGCAGGTGGAGCGCTGTACACTCTGTATTGAATCTAAGAGCAGTAATAGTAATTGGCCAGCAGGTGAAGCACTGTACACTCTGTATTGAATCTAAGAGCAGTAATAGTAATTGGCCAGCAGGTGAAGCACTGTACACTCTGTATTGAATCTAAGAGCAGTAATAGTAATTGGCCAGCAGGTAGAGCTCTGTATGCTTTAGCTCTATCTTGAATATATTCTCTTCTGGTAAGGTGGGATTCGGATTTTTGTATATCTACTTAACTCAGTTGATTATAGAGTGTTGGTCTGTGCTTTTTAGTTCTCTCAGGTGAATAATCAAGGGTATTTTCAGTCTCATAAAGGTGTGAATTGTAAGCACGGCTTAACGCTTAATGTTTATTTATTAGTACATATATTATACTTAACCATATTATACCGTTTACATGCTGTTTTTTTGCACCTCTTGACTGCTGCTACTGCTGTTTTTGCTCTGTATTGTGTTTGTTTATATATACTCCTGGTTATTGTCTTTATAGTTCTCTTTGCACAGTACTATATATTCAGAGGAAACAGTAGGTTTACTGGTCGGCACTCTCTTGTGTTATGTGTATTGTACCACACTGTCTTGTGTTGTCTGTCTCTCTGTACTGTTTTTTGTCTGCACTCGATGCACTTTATGTAGCTTTGTGTTATGTGTTGTAGCTCTATGTTGTTTAGTGTAGCACCAGGGTTCTGAAGGAACGTTGTCTCGTTTTTACTGTGTATAGTAGAACTTAGAATTCTTGACTTGACTTGTTCTTTTGTGTTCTTAAAATTCATATATTGATCTCAAATTGGGAGATCAGTCATGTGTCTTTAACCCATCTCTGTAGTCACCTTTTGCAGACACAGACGTTCTCATCCACAGAACAAAAGTCACATTTCCAGTAACCTCATCTACCCTCCTCTGTTGTCTCAATATCAAACAGTGGTGGTAGGTGGGCTCTGGAATTGCCAGTCTGCTGTAAGGAAAGCTGACTTTATTTTAAAGCTTCCCAATAAAACCTTCGACTTTCTGGCACTCAATGAAACCTGGATATCCCCACAGAACACTGCTACACCAGCTGCTCTGTCTTCTGCCTATACTTTCTCTTACTTACCAACAGAAACCGATAGAGGTGGTGGTACGGGTTTACTGTTTTCACAAGCGACCTTCCAGGTAGGAAGCAAACCATTCCCATGCTGCTCCACAGATACCGAGGCTCCTAAAGGTAGACAAGAGTGTCTTGTGGTTGACTGTGTCATCTACTGCCCTTCTGGTCCGCTTGGAGACTTTCTAGAAGAGATGGACACACTTCTGATTACTTTCCCTTCTGAAAGCCCCCCTCTGACAGTTCTTGGTGACTTTAAACTCCTATCTGACAAACTTCAGTCATCTTGCCTCCTGACTTTTTTGAATACCTTCTCCTTGACTTATAACAGCTGCCCTCCAACCCACAAGGGAGGAAATGTCCTGGACCTGGTTTTCACCCACCCTACTGAAGCTACAGACATGACTGCTACCCCACCTAAAATCTCTGATCATCACCTGCTTTCCTTTACATTCACTTTTCCTATTCTACCTAAAAACAATTTACAACATCTCTCTCTTATCCATCCTAACCTTCACTCCAAATCTCCCTCCTCTGTAGCTTCCGGTACGCTTTTATTTCTTCCTGACTCTGACTCCTTTTCCTCTCTACCCTTGGACTTTGCCACTGACTCTTTTCTCTCCTCCCTTTCCTTAACCATGGACCTACTCTGCCCCTGACCACAAAACCCAAAATGACTTCTTGTCCGACCCTTTGGCTGTCAGAAGTTTTGCGCAGTATTCGGTGAGAACAAAAGAAATCACAACTTGATGTAGACCTTGCATCTTACTGTGCACTCCTGACCAATTTTTCTTTGGATGTGACTTCTGCTAAGACTGCCTTCTAAAAGGAAATCTCAGGGACTCTAAACAAGATCCTCGTAAGCTCCATAACATCATCTCTTCACTACTCAACCCCCCTGCTCCATCCTCCCTGACTGTTGATGACTTTGCCTCCTTCTATGACAAAAAGATTAAGGAGATCTGCCAGACATTCACTTTCTCCACAACAATGACTACACTACAGAGACAGGAATCCCCTACTTCTTTGTTGTCAAGCTTCACAACCATAACAGAGGATAAGATTCTGCAAGTCATCCTATCTTTATATCCCACCACCTGCCCTCTGGATCCAATCCCATTAACTTTGCTTCAGACTATCTTACAAGACCTCCTGCCCTTCATCTCCACAATCATCAATGGGTCCTTAACATCTGGCCATGTGCCAACTACCTTTAAGCAAACAATGGTCATTACCATCTTGGGGGTCATTTTGATCTGCTGGATCCATCATGCATCAACAACTACAGACTGGTATCACTTCTCTCCTTTCTTTCTAAATCCGTGGAACGCACTGTTTTTAACCAACTGTCTGTCTGTCTCTTACAGAACAACCTCCATGATCCAAACCAGTCTGGCCAAGCTGTCCTCTGCACTTATCCTCCTTGATCTTTCAGTCAACCACAAGACTGTCTTGTCTACCCTCAGGAGCCTCTGTATCCGTAGAGCAGCATGGGAATGGTTTGCGTCCTACCTGGAAGGTCGCTTATACCAGGTAACATGGAGGGGGTCCACATCTGCCCCACGCAGACTCTCCACTGGTGTCCCACAAGGCTCGGTACTTGCCACCCTTTCTTTTCCCCCTTTATACCCACTCTATTGGTAATGTCACATTCTTACATGAATTTTCTTACCACTGATCTCGGCATGCTTGACGGACATATTTTCATGGATGAGTGCTCATCAACTAAAACTCAACCCCAGCAAAAAAGAACTGCTGGTCATCCCAGGTTATTCATCTCCAGGTCAAGATCTTTGGATAACTCTTCATGACTCTGCTCTCCCCTTCAGCTACTGCTCGAAACCTTGGGGTAACTATAGACAATCAACTGTCCTTCTCCTCACATAAGACTAATGTGGCTCGTTCTTGTTGATTTCTTCTCCACAACATCATAAGTATTTGATCATTTTTGTCCACACAGGCTACCCAGGTGCTTGTTCAGTCTCTTGTCATCTCGAGACTGGACTACTGCAACTCTCTGCTGGGAGTTCTTCCTCTGAGCGCTATTCGTCCACTGCAAATTATCCATAACGCTGTGACTTGTGTTTACTTGTCCACTAGTACCACCTTCTCTTAGGGGAAGAGGTAAATATCCTTCAAGGCTCTTCTATGTTCTGGCACCAAGGTGGTGGAATGAAATGCCCTACCTAGATGTCCGAACAGTCCCTGGTATCTTCAAGCGACATTTGAAGACCTTCCTCTTCCTGAAACACTTACCCTTTTCAAGTTTGCTTTGTTTAAAAAAATAAAATAAAATAGATTTTACGTTTGTAATCTAGCGTACCAGTGTAAATTTATTTATTGCTAGAGACTCAAAGCACTTTTGTATATTGCTCACGGGCGTCTGCTAAATGCAACAAAATATAAATGTATTGAGCAGTAACACTATTTGCTCAGGAGGTGGAGCTCTGTACACTGTATTGGGACCATTAACAGTTACATTATTTGCCCAGCAGATGGAGCTCTGTCCACTCAGTATTAAGACTATAAGCAGTAATAGTAATTGGCCAGCAGGTGAAGCTCTGTACACTGTGTTAAGCCAATGAGCAGTAACAGTATTTGTTCAGCAGGTGGAGCTCTGTATACTGTATTAAATCCACGAGGCGGAGTGTAATCAACTGTTTTCTGATGAGTGTTCTCATCTTCATCTCTTCTGACATTTCTATTATTTCTGCTTCTGATTTCCACCTTCATTCCCCCCAGCCCCCAAAAAGTCACGTGACAATTTTTAACATCTCATAGGCCTCCAAACAAAAAACAGATTTTTTGTTTGAATATCATTTTATTATAAAAAAATTATAATAAAATTTGAATTTAAAATTTAGTTTACAATTAATCCATTAAAATCCTTATCGCATGACCTTTATCCATCCATCCATCCATCCATCCATCCAGCCATCCAGCCATCGATTCATCGACCTTCTATTATCTATCCTTCAGATATAGACAACATGATAAGACAGATATTTTGCTCATCCAGAATCCAGAATTAGTTCAGAATGCAGCAGACAGAGTTCTCACAAGGTGGAGAAAATATCACCATATAACCCCAATCTTATCGTCCCTACATTGGCAACCTGTTAAGATTCAAATCCACTACAAACTACTGCTACTTACCTACAAAACCGTTAATGGTTTATCTCCATGTATCTCCAGTCTTTTAACACGCTACAATACGTCACGCTCCCTGAGATCTCAAAACTCTGGACTTCTAGTAGTTCCTAGAATAACAAAGTCCACTAAAGGTGATAGAACATTCTCACATTTAGCTCCTAAACTCTGGAACAGTCTTCCTGACAGTGTTCGGGGCTCAGACACACTCTCCCATTTTAAGTGCAGATTAAAGACGTATGTTTTTAACGAGTTCTACACATAACACACATCACATCATAACTTTGTGCTCCAGAACATCTGATCACATCACATTATCAACTTGTGCTGTTAATATCATGAACAGCAGCTACGCTAATTCCTCTCCACTGCTTCTCTTTCACTCCCCATCCCGAGGCATCTTGAGGTTCCTTCAGCTCCAGTCATGTCCCACCTCATGAAGATTATGGACCTTTAAAGAAGTAGATGCTTACAAACACCCAGAACCATCTAGAGACGTACCAGTGACAAATGGATTTCACTTAACATAACATAAACTTAAACTTGAACTTGTTAGAGGTGAAGATGTAACATCAGGAGAGAAGTGAGGGAGCGAGCGTTTATTGCTGCTACAATGGAAGTCAGAAACAGAAGGTAACTGGTTTCACAGTTAATTAAATGTAACAATAAATGGAAAAAAATGTAATTAGTTACATTAAATGTGCAATTGTTTGTAATAGGAGGTTCTTAAAGCAGCAGAATTTAAAATCAGTTACAGTGTGTGTGTGTGTGTGTGCGTGTGTGTGTGTGTGTGTGTGTGTGTGTGTGTATACAGTGTGTGTTTTAGTTCTTAGTTCTTTATATGCAGATGTGGTTACTGTATAAAGTGTATAAACTCCTGCACTGAAGCGTGACGCATGAAATCCGTCTTTGTCCACGTAATCGCTTCACCTCTAATTGATTTGTTTCCATAGCAGAAGATGAGTCAGGTCCAGGTGTGTGTGAGTGTGTGTGTGTGTGTGTGTGTGTGTGTGTGTGTGTGTGTGTGTGTGTTGCACCATCGTTTCCTCTTTTTTAGTTTTGCATCAATTCATGGCTTGACCTTTAATACAGCTGAGCAGATGGCTGATTGAGGAGCAGTGGGAAAATCAGTGCAGAAAAACAAGCCCATAAACACACATACACACACACACACACACACACACACACACACACACACACACACACACACACACACACAAATGAACACCTCCCAGTGCTGCAGTTTATTTGTTTGATATTGAATAAGATTTGAGTTTTGTAAATGGATTAAAAGTATAATTGTTTGTGTGTTTCATCTTTTATCCATCTATCACAGGACACACACCTCTCCGTATCTGAGTGGGGGAGAGTGTGAGTGGGGTGAGTATGTGAGGGGTTGAGTATGTATGTAAGTGGGGAAGATTATGTGAGTATGTGAGGGGGGGGAAGTGTGTGAGTGGGGGAGAGTTTGAGTTAGGGTGAGTACGTGAGCGGGGGAGAGTGTGTGGGGGGGTTGAGTATGTAAGTGGGGGTGAGTATGTGAGTGGGGGAGATTATGTGAGGGGGGAGTGTGTGGGGGGGTTGAGTATGTAAGTGGGGGTGAGTATGTGAGTGGGGGAGAGTTTCAGTTAGGGTGAGTATGTGAGCGGGGGAGAGTATGTGAGGGGGGAGTGTGTGGGGGGGTTGAGTATGTGAGTGGGGGAGATTATGCGATGAGTGAGAGTGTGTGAGTGGGGGAGAGTATGTGAGGGGGGAGACTGTGTGAGGGGGGAGTATGTGAATGGGGTGAGTATGTGAATGGGAGAGTGTGAGTGGGGTGAGTATGTGAGCGGGGGAGTGTATGTGATGGGGGGGGTGTATTTGAGGGGGGGAAGTGTATGTGAATGGGGGAGAGTGTGAGTGGGGTGAGTATGTGAGTGGGGTGAGTATGTGAGTGGGGGAGAGTATGTGAGGGGGAAGAGTATGTAAGTGGGGGTGAGTATGTGAGTGGGGGAGAGTATGTGAAGGGGAAGAGGGCGTGGGGGGGTTGAGTGTGTAAGTGGGGGTGAGTTTGTAAATGAGGGAGAAAATGGGAGGTGGGGGGAGTGTGAGTGGGTGAGTATGTGAGTGGGTGGGTATGTGGGTGGGGTGAGTATGTAAGAGGGGGAAAGTATGTGAGTGGGGGTGGGTATGTGAGTGGGGGTGAGTATGTAAGAGGGGGTGGGTATGTGAGTGGGGGTGGGTATGTGAGTGGGGGTGAGTATGTAAGAGGGGGTGAGTATGTAAGAGGGGGTGGGTATGTGAGTGGGGGTGGGTATGTAAGAGGGGGTGAGTATGTAAGAGGGGGTGAGTGTGTGAGTGGGGGTGGGTATGTGAGTGGGGGTGGGTATGTGAGTGGGGGTGGGTATGTAAGAGGGGATGAGTATGTGAGTGGGGATGAGTATGTGAGTGGGGGTGGGTATGTGAGTAGGTGGGTATGTGAGGGGGTGAGTACGTGAGGGGGTAAGTATGTACGTGGGGGTGAGTATGCGGGGGTGGGTATGTGAGTGGGAGTGGGTATGTGAGTGGGGGTGGGTATGTGAGTGGGGGTGAGTATGTGGGTGGGGGAGAGTATGTGAGTGGGGGTGAGTATGTGAGTGGGGGTGAGTATGTGGGTGGGGGAGAGTATATGAGTGGGGGAGAGTATGTGAGTGGGGGTGAGTATGTAAGTGGGTGAGAGTGTGAGTGGGGGTGAGTATGTAAGTGGGTTAGAGTGTGAGTGTGAGTGTGGGTGAGAGTGTGAGTGGGGGTGAGTATGTAAGCGGGGGTGAGTGTGTGACTGGGGGTGAGTATGTGAGCGGGGGAGTGTATGTGAATGGGGAAGAGTGTGAGTGGGGTGAGTATGTGAGTGGGGGAGAGTATGTGAGGGGGAAGAGTATGTAAGAGGGTAAGTGTGTAAGTGGGGGTGAGTATGTTAGTGGGGGAGAGTATGTGAGGGGGAAGAGTGCGTGGGGGGTTGAGTGTGTAAGGGGGGTGAGTATGTGAGCAGAGGTGAGTATGTGAGGGGGGGAGTGTGTGTGAGGGGGGTGAGTATGTGGGTGGGGGTGAGTATGTAAATGAGGGAGAAAATGGGAGGTGGGGGGAGTGTGAGTGGGTGAGTATGTGAGTGGGGGTGAGTATGTGAGTGGGTGAGTATGTGAGTGGAGGTGGGTATGTAAGATGGGGTGAGTATGTTAGAGGGGGTGAGTATGTGAGTGGGGGTGGGTATGTGAGTGGGGGTGAGTATGTGAGTGGGGGTGGGTATGTGAGTGGGGGTGGGTATGTGAGGGGGTGGGTATGTGAGGGGGTGAGTATGTGAGGGGGTGAGTATGTGAGGGGGTAAGTATGTGAGGGGATGAGTATGTACGTGGGGTGAGTATGTGAGTGGGTGAGAATGTGAGCGGGGGTGGGTATATGAGTGGGGGTGGGTATGTGAGTGGTGGTGAGTATGTGAGGGGGTGAGTATGTGAGTGGGGGAGAGTATGTGAGTGGGGGAGAGTATATGAGTGGGGGTGAGTATGTGAGTGGGGGAGTATGTGAGGGGGGGTGAGTATGTGAGTGGGGGAGAGTATATGAGTGGGGGAGAGTATGTGAGGGGGAAGAGTATGTAAGTGGGGGTAAGTATGTAAATGGGGGAGAGTATGTGAAGGGGAAGAGGGCGTGGGGGGGTTGAGTGTGTAAGTGGGGGTGAGTTTGTAAATGAGGGAGAAAATGGGAGGTGGGGGGAGTGTGAGTGGGTGAGTATGTGAGTGGGTGGGTATGTGGGTGGGGGTGAGTATGTAAGAGGGGGTAAGTATGTGAGTGGGGGTGGGTATGTGAGTGGGGGTGAGTATGTAAGAGGGGGTGGGTATGTGAGTGGGGGTGGGTATGTGAGTGGGGGTGAGTATGTAAGAGGGGGTGGGTATGTGAGTGGGGGTGGGTATGTAAGAGGGGGTGAGTATGTAAGAGGGGGTGAGTGTGGGGGTGGGTATGTGAGTGGGGGTGGGTATGTGAGTGGGGTTGAGTATGTAAGAGGGGATGAGTATGTGAGTGGGGATGAGTATGTGAGTGGGGGTGGGTATGTGAGTAGGTGGGTATGTGAGGGGGTGAGTACGTGGGGGGGTAGTATGTACGTGGGGGTGAGTACGTGAGGGGGTAAGTATGTACGTGGGGGTGAGTATGCGAGTGGGGGTGGGTATGTGAGTGGGGGTGGGTATGTGAGTGGTGGTAAGTATGTGAGGGGGTGAGTATGTGAGTGGGGGTGAGTATGTGAGTGGGGGTGAGTATGTGGGTGGGGGAGAGTATGTGAGTGGGGGTGAGTATGTGGGTGGGGGAGAGTATATGAGTGGGGGAGAGTATGTGAGTGGGGGTGAGTATGTAAGTGGGTGAGAGTGTGAGTGGGGGTGAGTATGTAAGTGGGTTAGAGTGTGAGTGTGGGTGAGAGTGTGAGTGGGGGTGAGTATGTAAGCGGGGGTGAGTGTGTGACTGGGGGTGAGTATGTGAGCGGGGGAGTGTATGTGAATGGGGAAGAGTGTGAGTGGGGTGAGTATGTGAGTGGGGGAGAGTATGTGAGGGGGAAGAGTATGTAAGAGGGTAAGTGTGTAAGTGGGGGTGAGTATGTGAGTGGGGGAGAGTATGTGAGGGGGAAAGTATGTGAGGGGGAAGAGTGCGTGGGGGGGTTGAGTGTGTAAGGGGGGTGAGTATGTGAGCAGAGGTGAGTATGTGAGCAGAGGTGAGTATGTGAGGGGGGGAGTGTGTGTGAGGGGTGTGAGTATGTGGGTGGGGGTGAGTATGTAAATGAGGGAGAAAATAGGAGGTGGGGGAGTGTGAGTGGGTGAGTATGTGAGTGGGGGTGAGTATGTAAGAGGGGGTGAGTATGTGAGTGGGGGTGGGTATGTAAGATGGGGTGAGTATGTGAGTGGGGGTGGGTATGTGAGTGGGGGTGGGTATGTGAGTGGGGGTGAGTATGTAAGTAGGTGGGTATGTGAGGGGGTGAGTATGTGAGGGGGTGAGTATGTGAGGGGATGAGTATGTAAGGGGGGTGAGTATGTGAGGGGGGGAGTGTGTGAGGGGGGTGAGTATGTGGGTGGGGGTGAGTATGTAAATGAGGGAGAAAATAGGAGGTGGGGGAGTGTGAGTGGGTGAGTATGTGAGTGGGGGTGAGTATGTAAGAGGGGGTGAGTATGTGAGTGGGGGTGGGTATGTAAGATGGGGTGAGTATGTAAGAGGGGGTGAGTATGTGAGTGGGGGTGGGTATGTGAGTGGGGGTGAGTATGTGAGTGGGGGTGGGTATGTGAGTGGGGGTGAGTATGTGAGTGGGGGTGGGTATGTAAGTAGGTGGGTATGTGAGGGGGTGAGTATGTGAGGGGGTGAGTATGTGAGGGGATGAGTATGTACGTGGGGTGAGTATGTGAGTGGGTGAGAATGTGAGCGGGGGGTGGGTATATGAGTGGGGGTGGGTATGTGAGTGGTGGTGAGTATGTGAGGGGGTGAGTATGTGAGTGGGGGAGAGTATGTGAGTGGGGGAGAGTATATGAGTGGGGGTGAGTATGTGAGTGGGGGAGTATGTGAGGGGGGTGAGTATGTGAGTGGGGGAGTATGTGAGTGGGGGTGAGTATGTAAGGGGGGTGAGTATGTGAGTGGGGGAGAGTATGTGAGTGGGGGTGAGTATGTAAGTGGGTGGGAGTGGGGGTGAGTATGTAAGTGGGTGAGAGTGTGAGTGGGGGTGAGTATGTAAGTGGGTGGGAGTGTGAGTGGGGGTGAGTATGTAAGTGGGTGAGAGTGTGAGTGGGGGTGAGTATGTAAGTGGGTGAGAGTGTGAGTGTGGGTGAGAGTGTGAGTGGGGGTGAGTATGTAAGCGGGGGTGAGTGTGTGACTGGGGGTGAGTATGTAAGTGGGTGGGAGTGGGGGTGAGTATGTAAGTGGGTGAGAGTGTGAGTGGGGGTGTGTATGTAAGTGGGTGTGAGTGTGGGTGAGTGTGTGAGCGGGGGAGAGTATGTGAGTGGGAGTGAGTATGTGAGTGGGGGAGAGTATGTGAGTGGGGGTGAGTATGTAAGTGGGTGGGAGTGGGGGTGAGTATGTAAGTGGGTGGGAGTGGGGGTGAGTATGTAAGTGGGTGAGAGTGTGAGTGGGGGTGAGTGTTTAAGTGGGGGTAAGTGTGTGACTGGGGGTGAGTGAGTGTGAGTGGGGTAAATCTGAAAATGCTCCAGCATTTTCAGATACAACTGATAAACCTTGTGAACACTGATGAAAGAGCTGGTAGATCTCATGAACACTGGAACAATGGGGCAAGAACTGGTAAACCTAGGAACTCTGAAGCAGAAGCTAGTAGACCTCAGGAACACTGGAGCAGGAGTAATAAACTCTGAGAATGTATTTTGTTTTGGTGATATTCCTGGCAAACACTCGAGCATCATGAAAACAAATCAGAGTTCATACTGTGTGTGTGTGTGTGTGTGTGTGTGTGTGTGTGTGTGTGTGTGTGTGTGTGTGTGTGTGTGTGTGTGTGATCACAGAGAGAGAGATGTAGAAATGTCTGGTTATTGAGTCCATGTCCTGTTCAATCACTGGATGTGGAATGAGTGGATATAATAAAGTGTGTGTGTGTGTGTGTGTGTGTGTGTGTGTGTGTGTGTGTGAGAGAGCGAAAAAGAGAGAGAGAGAGAGAGAGAGAGAACAAGAAAAGGTGTAATTTGGAATTTTTGCGTGCTGTAGTGTAGAATCTCATCATGTTTCGCCTGAAGGCTTTTAAATCCAATCTCCACATTCAGAACATCGCTACTGAAAACAGAATTTCAGCTTTAACCAGTTCTGTAATGAGTAAAAATCACAGTGCAGAAGGAAAACGCTGCCATTAGCATACAAATGAGAAGAGAAATATTAACAAGCAGAGTTTTACAGAGTTATAAAAAAACAGAAATGTCTTGAAAACGTGTGTGTGTGTGTGTGTGTGTGTGTGTGTGTGTGTGTGTGTGTGTGTGTGTGTGTGTGTGTGTGTGTGTGTGTGTGGTTTTTTTTTATTTATGTAAAGTGAATATAAAACATTTACACACTCTGTTAAAATCTTAGACCTGAGGAACACTGGAGCACAGAAGTAGGAGCTGGTAGATCTCAAGGACTACTGGAACACCAGCAAAAACTATTAGAGCTCAGGGACACTGGGGCACAGGAGCAGGAACCTGGTAGAACCCATGTTACAACCCTTATGTTTCCATGCTTAAGCCTAGACTGGGTTGTAACACCAGGAACACTGAGGTTTAGGAGAAAGAACTGTTAGATCTCAAGGACTACTGGAAGACACAAGCAGGAACTGGTAGACCTCAAAAACTCTGGAGCACAGGTGCATAATCTGGCAGACCTCAGAAAGACAATACACACGATCAGGAAGTGTTAGACCTGAAGAAATGCTGGAACACAAGAGCAGAAACTGTTAGACCTCTTGAACTCTGGGACACATGAGCAGGAACTGGTTGACCTGAGGAACACTGGGACACCGGAGCAAATACAACGTTTCAGAGAAAATACTTGCTTGCGAAAGTATATACCCCCTCAAGAGATGGTCATGTGACTGTTCTCAGGATGAACCAACACATTGACTCTCAAAGTAATGATCGTAAAGCTCTCATTAGTGATTAACCTTAAAATAAAGATCCTGAAGGATCTTCATGAACAACATCTTTCTGATTTCATTTGACTGCTAAGCTAAGAAGATTCCAGAACAGGCAGAGGTTCTCAAGAAAAGGAATTTTGCGAAATATTAGGCATGTCAAGGAACACTGGAAAGTTCACAGCAACATCACTGAGAACAGGATGTTCCTCAAAAATGTGTCAATAGGCAAGAAAAAACAAATACCCCTGGAGGTCTAGAGCATTATTACAGGAGCTGGAGGAACTGAGGCTGCAGCTCTCATATTCTTCACATGTCTGGATCATGGAGTAGCGTGAGGACTTGCTCAGGTAAATCACCCTAAACCATGACATCTGCTCTGATGAGATAAGAAAACCAAAATAAAGAAGACAATATTTTTACAGTAAAGCATGGTGGCAGTGGCTTCAGGCACCTGTGCTGCTTTTCTTTCCCTGGCAGGACCAAATCGAGTGATGTAGGACAATAGAGAGCAGGATGGAAGGAAGAGAAAACCGTCAAGCAGAAAAAGGAAACGTTTGATCAGACCACTCTCGCTCTGTATGTGATGTTCTTCAACATGTTTATGGAAAAAACCTCTAAAAACTAGTGAAAGATGATTGCAGGAACCTCACATTAGTTCGTGGTAGAAAAACAGTGTGTTTGTTTTTCAGTTCAACTTCGTATGTGTGTGTGTTTTGATGTTTATTTTATTGCCGGATGAACGAGGGATTTTGTTTTGCTCAGCTCTGTGCTGAACGATGTGCACTAATAAAAAATATTTTTATGGAGAGACGGAGAGACAGAGATGGAGAGACGGAGAGCATCGTGTGACGCTATCACTCCAGGTGAAAAATATTCATCCAAGCTTCTCCGACTCCGAAATCATCAACAGCGTGGTGTGAAGGTTTTCCCTTAAACATCCTGAGTGTTTTATTCCCTTTGTAGTTACTTTTAATGGACATGATTCGAGACATTTCAGTTCAATTTACTTTGATTTGTGTCAAGTTTTTTTTTACAATAGACATTTTCTCAAAGCATCTTCACAGAGATAAAGAGTTCATAACGTTAGAATGAAGAAGTTTTGTGTCTGTAAGTTTCTTCCTATTGAGTGAGTCCATTGATTACAGTTCCATCAGTGATGGATGTTTACATGCGGAACTGTTCATGAAAACCGAGGTCCTGAGCACTTTGTAGCAAACTGTTGATATTAATTACAGTTCAATTCCATCCTCAAGTTTTTGAGTTGCTCAGGAACTTCATGAATCTTTCAGATGTTGATGTGGAACCATCCTCACACGGCCTGATCTCCAAATAAACAAAACTCCATTCAGGGGGAGAGCATCTGGATAAATCAGGCAGATCTGAAGAGAAGAAAGGGACACTTCCATTCCGTGTTCTCAGTGACGTCATAGCAGCGATAAACCCTCATCCATTCACCATCCTCACTTTATTCTCTCAGCTTCACCTCTGATTGTTACAAAGTGACAACAAGGAGACTCTGTCCATGTTTCACTATCTGGCCAAGTATTGGGACACTGACTTCTCCAGCCATCTGTCGTTCTTCTCCAAATTGTTTTCACAAAGTTGAAGGCACACAATTGTATGAAATGTAGTTTTTCCCTTGAACTTGGAGACCAAAACCTGCTCCAGCATGAAAATATCACTGTGCACAAAGCATGGAAGATCTCCTAATATAAACCCTATTGAACACCTTTGGGATAAATGTGAACTGACTGCACCCCAGGAACCTCCTTACCTTCACACTTGGATCACCAGCTGACTTTACTAACAACATCAGAGCTGAATGAATCTCCACAAAAACATCTTCCCAGAAGAGTGGAGCTCATTATAACAGCAAATTGAGAGTGAATGTGGAATGTGGATGTTCAAAATGCAGCACATAGCAATCTTATGATCAGGTGTCCACAAACATTTGGTTGTAATTTGTACATAAACAGAAAGTACACGTCGCTGTGAACGAATATCTTTTGCTATGGAAACGATACCGTATCCAAACGAGCGCTTTAAAGTGGATAAACCTGCACGACTGTCTGAGCTGCTGTTAGAGAGAATTAATCACCACCTTCTGGCCAATCAGAGAACAGTATCGTGTCACGTGATGGAGATTAGATGTAAAAAAAATAATAAAAAGGAGGATGGATAAAGAGACTCTCTAGATGAGTAGATGTTATCGAGGTGCAGAGATGGATGAAAGAATAGACACAGGAAGATAGAGGAAGGAGGGAGGAATGCTGCATGTGGATAGATGGAGATCTGGACAGAGGGACGTGTTGAAATAGAGAGATTGAGAGAGAGATGGACAGAGGGTTTGATGGATGCCTGGAGGGGAAATTGCATGGCTCCACAGTGCAGTATAAAGAGCAGCGCAGATGGAAAGAGCGATAAAACCGAGACGAGTGGAACGTAAATCACACGTAGCATATACGCAACATACATTATTAATATATAAAATATATGTTCAGATATTGTCTTGTGATGGGTGTGTGATGAGTTTCACTCTGAAATTGGATTTCTGTTCACGTACATTACACAATTCAGTGTCCGAAGTGCAAACAAATTAGATGCTGTTCAATCCTGTATTTTGATTGGCTGTCAGATGATTAATTAATTCTGTGATGGTTGATACAGGTCATTT
This sequence comes from Silurus aristotelis, assembly GCF_946808225.1. Taxonomy (NCBI): domain Eukaryota; kingdom Metazoa; phylum Chordata; class Actinopteri; order Siluriformes; family Siluridae; genus Silurus; species Silurus aristotelis. The sequence continues at coordinate 1,285,965 of NC_139581.1, forward strand.
CTGATTCGCTATCGGTTCCATAGCAATGCTTGTTCAGAAGGATGTGTTCAACGCACAGTCAATTGCCAAGAGTATGATAGTCAGGGAAGGAGACGTCAGTGTCAGATTCAGAAGTAATGCTGTTGTAAGGATCGTCAGATCTCTTTATGGGGTGCAACAAAAATATAAGATTTCTAATCTGAGGCGAGGATCTGTTTAATCTGAGTAGAGGATCTGTTTAATCTGAGGAGAGAATCTCTTTAATCTGAGGAGAGAATTTCTTTAATATGAGGAGAGGATCTCTCTAATATGAGGAGAGGATCTCTCTAATCTGAGGAGAGGATCTCTTTAATCTGAGTAGAGGATCTCTTTAATATGAGGAGATGATCTCTCTAATCTGAGGAGAGGATCTCTCTAATCTGAGGAGAGGATCTCTTTAATCTGAGGAGAGGATCTCTCTAATATGAGGAGATGATCTCTCTAATCTGAGGAGAGGAGCTCTCTAATATGAGGAGAGGATCTCTTTAATATGAGGAGAGGATCTCTCTAATATGAGGAGAGGATCTCTTTAATCTGAGGAGAGGATCTCTCTAATCTGAGGAGAGGATCTCTTTAATCTGAGGAGAGGATCTCTCTAATCTGAGGAGAGGATCTTTTTTTTATCTGAGGAGTGGATCTCTTTAATCTGAGGAGAGGATCTCTCTAATCTGAGGGGAGGATCTTTTTTTATCTGAGGAGTGGATCTCTTTAATCTGAGTAGAGGATCTCTCTAATCTAAGGAGAGGATCTCTCTAATCTAAGGAGAGGATCTCACTAATCTGAGGAGAGAATCTCTTTAATCTGAGGAGAGGATCTCTCTAATATAAGGAGAGGATCTCTTTAATTTAAGGTGAGAGTAATCTAAACCTTCTCAGCTGCCCTCTCACTCGTCCTTGAGCCCCCTCTTTCCCTCCTGGGGATATGGCCATGTCATGGAAAGGTGATTTAGAAGTTCCCTGAATTCAAGCTACTTGACTTGCATTCTGTAATAATGACATTTAAGGAATGTGTGAATTTTACCTTCACATGTTTGGTATCATTTTAAAGATCTCAGTGTGATTGGAAATATTATCTCAGTCCCATAACAGTAGAACAGACCAGAAATAAAGATCCCAGGTTTGGGGAACTTCTGTCCTACTAATGTGAGGTTTGTCCTGAAGAAGATCTTTATCAGGTGGTGGGTTTTATTTGAGGTGGTATTTGGTTTTTAGGTCACTTCCTGTCACAGGAAAGGTTTTACTACTTTGAGTTTACGAGTGTTTATGGTGGTTCGGGTATTTAAGGAGTTTAAACATTCTGTAGTGAGAACTTCCCTCACAGTCTCTGTGTGTCTCTATCGTCAGGTACAGTGACTCGAACAATTCTTTTGTAAACTGCATCTGGTTTTATGCTGATCATGTTGTGTAACTTTCTTTTATTATTTGTTATAGATGTGATATTTGTTTATTGATTATTGACTGGCAAATAAATGTATAATTCTTAATTAATGCTGAAATTTCCTGAAATAATTTAAATCTAGTAGATTATGTAGTCTGATGTTACCGCAAATCTATGAGCAGGACAGTACATACAGAACATACTGTACACAGTACATACAGAAGACTCATAAACGGATGGAGCATCAAGCACAACGTCTGGGACCTTCTGATTTCTGACCATCACTGACTTTGCAACTTATAACCAAGTGTTATAAGTTGCTTATTATATTAAACTTATCACTTTGTTATAAGTTACTTTGTTATAAGTGATGAAATCAGAAGGTCCCAGACGTTGTGCTCGATGCTCAATCCGTTCAGGAGTCTTCTGTATGTACTGTCTTGCTCCTGGATTTGCGGTAACACCAGACTACATAATCTACTAGATATACAGGAGCATCTCAATAAATTTGAATATCATTAAAAAGTTGATTTATTTTAGTAATTCAATACAAAAAGTGAAACTGTTATATAGATTCATCACACACACTGATATATTTCAAGTCTTTATTTCTTATAATTGTGATGATTTTGACTCACATTTAACAAAAACCCACCAAGTCACATCTCAACAAATTTAAATACTTCATAAGACCAATCAAAAACATTTTGAGTGAATTTTTGGTCTTCTGGAAAGTCTGTTTATTTACTGTATCTGTA